>NW_027467053.1:142500-225000 GCF_046128005.1 Genypterus blacodes | reverse complement strand
AAGACGCCGCACTAAAACTTCTCTACTTCTCCAAACAGGCTTTTATTTTGTAATTTGGCCTTTTCGATCCTTTGACTTTTGACCTTTTTGCAATTGCGATGGATTACTAGCGTCAAATCACTCTTGTCTCTTTTCGTTGACTTCACTTTGGAACATAAAAGGTTTTACAAACTTTTGAGCAGTTTTTTGGTCTGGCTGTTTGGTGTCCGCATCAGGTCATGTGACACGCTTTCCCTTTGACCCCCCCTCCCTCACCTGGTGAACCCAATCATCCGTACGTCAAACAGACCCATCTCTCGTCTTGCCGTTTGAGGTGGTTTTAGGTTCTGGACTCTTTCTAAGCTTCCGGCCATGTTACGCTGCGTTCTCCAGCGAGCCAACAACCTGACACATTCGCACCCGCTGGCTAGTGTCACCTTTAGAGGTAAGAGGATCATGGGAGATTCACAGTGTGAGTGGGGGATTGTTGAACTGCTGCAGAAAAGACATTTTGGCAAAACTGGGAACAACTAGCTTGAAAAGTCAAAAGTGTCTTAGATTTAAGGGTTCTGTGTTTTTCTTTGAAAGTCACTCAAAGGAAACAATGGTAAGTGTAGTGAAACTCATTTTGAACTAGGGAAACTTGGTACTGACCAGGGACTGTCATGTCCTAGAAGATGTGTGAGCCAGCAGAATGCAGGAAAAGTAGCTTTGTGTAAGATTCCTTGGTAGACGGATAGTGAGCTTGAACGTCCTAGAACTCATGTTGGCAATAAGTGTGAATTCCAGAAAAATCTATGTGAAATGTCTGGAAATGGAGCTGATTGCCAGTGGGACCTCCAGTAGAACTCAATGAAAGTGTTTGGGTGCCTTGCTGCCACCTACTGGTTGGGAGGCAGGATCGCACCCCCTTCCAGAGAGGGAAAGGGCAGAAATTGATTGTCCTGCATGGGGTAGCCAAGGAACATACCAGCATCAGGTAGTCTTAAGGTCTTGCACCTCTTCATCGAAAGTCTTAAAACCTCATTGTTGCTCTTTTACTTGCATCGGACCGCTCAGCAATTTTTGTCTCTACAAGCTCTAAATTCTGTAATTATGAGAGTCATCAGGGGACAGAACTACTAAGCACCAAGTTTGGTCGGGTGGAGGTTTGAAACTGGCACAAAGTCAATCTGATAGCCTGTTTGTTTGAGCTCTAGTTTGTTGTTGTTCTTTTCTCCAGTCAGTGTCTGCCGGCTTAATGAGGTGAGCTCTGCGCTTACTTCCTGGCTTTGTCCTCGCTGTTTCCTGGTGACATCACACACACATACACACACACACACACACACACGCATAGGAATGGGAAATTAATGTGTTCTTACAGCATGTACCCACAACCTGATAATAAATGTTCTGTTGATGAGGTCGAGTTATCAATCGTTTTTAGGTATTGTTTCGATGTGTTGAGATGCTTTCTGGCAGTAAAAACCAGAGAGAGATAGAGAGAGAGCGAGAGAGAGAGAGAGAGCGATTCCTGCTGTCCAGAAACCAGATACCAAGTCCATTTATAGACATTTGAGCTGATGATGATGATGATGATGAAAGGGTCTAATTCTGTGTAATCTAATCTGGATAGCAAGGAAGCTATGGAGAAGGGTGGGGGGGGGGGGGGGGGAAGAGAGAGAGAGAGAGAGAGAGAGAGAGAGAGAGAGAGATGAAAGATTTAAGGGGGGAGGAGGAGACAAAGGGGTTACGTGAGGAGCATAGACGCATAGATGGAGGGTATATGTGGACACATGTGACAAGTGTGTGTGTGTGTGTGTGTGTGTGTGTGTGTGTGTGTGTGTGTGTGTAATGGTCAAATCTCACGCGTGTGTGTTTACATCAATGTGAATGTGGTGCATGTGCTTGTGTTTGTGCACTGAAAATAAAAGGACTTCTGGCCTGAATGTTATGTTGTTGTTGGAACATTAAGTGTTTTTCTCTAACTACTGAAAAACTCATGCTCATTATAACACACACACACACACACACACACACACACACACACACACACACACACACACACACACACACACACACACACACACACACATTATGATCAAATAACAATTTAATATATAAACAACAAATACTAACCTAAGTTTAATTTCTCATCATCTTATAATAATTATGATTTAGCAATCAGTAAAATAACACCAACAAATTATTAACACACGCGCACATGCACACACAGAGTGAGAGAGTTTATTTCTCTCCACACACATCCTTGAGATTGTTTTCTTTCCTGTTTTCCCTGCAATGATCACCAAATGTTGGAACACACACACCCAACCTCCTTGACACACACACACACAAACACACACACACACACACACACACGCACGCACGCGCACACACAAACACACACACCAGCACACACACAAGCACACCTACGTAAGTACACCTCTGTTCTTAGATGATATCTTAAAAAGAACTCCACTATTCCACTGAGGGTCCAGAGGCCAAGATACATTAGTGTCCATGTGCGTCTGTCTGTGTATGTGTGTGTATTGTTCCCCCTGGCGCTGATATCTGTGTTGGCGTCTCAGAGACAGGAAGTGGCACAGTGTTAACTTCCTGGTTGGTTGTCCCAGGTTTGGTTTGGCACAGACAACAGTTTGTGTCATGAGCCAAGAATAGAGTCGTATGCTACAGTACACGCGGGAAAGCTAAGTTTAGACTTGGACTGTGTGTGTGTGTGTGAGAGAGAGAGAGAGAGAGAGATTTTGCCTTCAAATTGAAGAGATATTTTGAGTGAATAAGCTTTAAAAGATCATGAATCTGACCTTGTGGTGGGGTTTTGTTCTCTGATTTCGGCGTTGTTTTGAGACTTCACATTAGTGTGTTTTCGTAAAAAGTCTGTAGGTGCTAAAAAAAGTTCTAAGATGTAAACACACTGTCTCAGCCCCTGATGGATCAATTAATGCTTCAGTTAATCTGAAAACTTGGATTCAAGACTTTAATCTTTTCCAGTAATTTTCCAAAGAAATTCACGTGTATCAAACAATAGTCATTGTGTCTGTTTCCCTTCATCTGGAAAGAACACATCAGTGTGTGTGTATGTGTGTGTGTGTGTGTTTGTCTTCCTCTTTTAAAATCAAAATTAATGGAAATACTGATTTGTCTCCAGGGTTGCACAGCCTTCTGTTGCCTCAGTGTTAATGTTTTATCGCGTTTTATCGTCCATCGTATCTCCACAAAATCAGAGCTAAGATCTGCATGTTGATCATAACCGATAAACAAAATATTCACTGATACCAGATCCCATGTTCCACTTCTCTGATGTTCCACAGGGTCCAAGAAGAAGACAAAGGTCATCAAGAACAACCCAAACCCTGTCTGGAATGAGGTGCGTCCCAAACCAAACCCCACGGTCCTTCTTTGTCTTCCCCGTCCCAAAGGTTGAGAAACTCTTTCACCGCGTGTAATCTTGTTCCTCCGTGTGTGTGTGTGTGTCAGGGTTTTGAATGGGATCTGAAGGGGATCCCTCTGGACTCTGGAGCAGAGCTGCACTGTGTGGTCAAAGACCATGAGAAGATGGGGAGGAACAGGTGTGTGTCAGTGTGTCCCTTTAAACTGTTTAAGTGTTATGTCGTACTATACAAACCATACATATTCATAGACCAATGAGAAAGAAGAAAGATATTTCAGTGTCAAGTGATACCAACTGGCCAATCACATCTTTCTGTTTGGAATGTGAGAAAATGTAATATCTGGAACTAACTTGTGAGGCCTTTGCCTTCATCCCATCCCAGTGAAGAAACGCTGCAGCCATGGGAACGCTAAACCAGGCAGTCAGAAACACGGGAATGCCGACCATTCCTTCCCATAGGTCAGAATACAGGAAGGCAGATAAGGTTCCCATGGCATTGTCAGACTGAGATGGGACTGAAGGACCAGACCAAAGTCAGGGCATTGACAGGGGTGTGGCATTTGTTCTGGACTGTAGCTGAGGGGGAAACACCCGCTCAGATGGTTATTTTTGGACCATCCCGCTCCTTCAAAGGTGACAGCTGTGCGGGCGTTTGTTCTGAGGAAGGCAACTCATCTGAAGGAATTGGGGTCATCTATGTTTCAAGCCATTCTACAGTGTCTTGTTGGGTGGTTGTAGTTTGTCTTTTTTCTTTTTCTCTTTCACTCTTTTAGTTTCTTTCATTTTGGGGATTTGAACCTCTGACACCCAAAGTGAGAAACATGCTACGAAACCAAAGACCCTCTTGACTCTTGACTAAACTGATCAAGGTAGATTAAGGTTGTGACAAAGGTTGTTCAGTCCAATGCTAAAGAATCGAAAATATAATGAAGGAATAGAAGGTTGTTCTGATCGGTTGTATTACCTACATATACCTATAACAACACGGTCTTGTGCACTCTCTACTTTATTCTCATAGACCATTATATGAGGGTGCCGACTCGGCCGGGTGTGCAACGGCGTACTTGCCGGTGTCGGCTAACTTTTAACGATATGCTTTAAAAAAAAAAAAAAAAAATAATAATAATTTTATTTATTTTTTTGGAATGCGATGCGATCGACCTACATTGCCTTCTCGATCGACCGGTCGATCGCGAAGGCATGTATGTATTGTGCATTGTATTGTATGTATTGGGCACCCCTGCCCTAGACCAACAAGCCATGAGAAGGGCTCCCAGCAACAACCATATATTGAAACACTGTATTTCTTGCTGGTTGGTGTGTGTGGTTCATGGGGTGGTGACCTCCCTCCCTCTGTGGGCCCGTTTAAACAGGTTCCTGGGGGAAAATAGGCTCTCCCTCAGAGATGTGCTCAACTCTCCCAACTTCGCCGCCACCTTTACCGTGTCCCTCCTGGACAGCAAGAGGAACAACACAGGGGTGAGCCACACACACACACACACACACACACAAACACACACACACAAAGAGCACAGACAGAATAATCTACACTCCTATTGTATCACGAACCAATGACAAATCATAAATCATTCCAGACAGGAAGATGGAAACTTAAAATAGCGAGAGAGAAATTCCTGTGTATTGTATACATTGTATACACATATTCAGTACAGTCTTGACTGTGCTGGTAAGAATGCACACACATCTCAGACACACACACACGCACACCTTGACACACCACACCTATAATTCACTTCTGTTTTTGAACAGAAGATGAAACGACATTCTGTTTCCATCATTATTTCCTGAACCCAAAACAAGCTCTTCCTACTGGTGTCAGAGTGGAACTGATTGATGTTTCACACGCACGCACGCACGCACGCACGCACGCACGCACGCACGCACGCACGCACGCACGCACGCACGCACGCACGCACGCACGCACGCACGCACGCACGCACGCACGCACGCACGCACACACGCACACACACAGACACGTTCTGATGAGATTTCTATAAACAAAGGCTTTGCATTCAGTGTGTTCAACAACCATAGCAAACAAAAACCTTCTGATTATAGGACTTATCATGTGAGATGCTGCTTCCTGTTGGAGGAGAGATAAAGTCGAGTTTCTTATTCTTCAGATTGACCAAAAAGACCTAACACAGCATAATACACACATAGTTTTATCACAGTAATAGATTTGGGCATATTCTGGATTTGAACCTACAACCTTATGGACATTATGTTAGAATCAAACCTCTACACAGTATAGCCACATTCCGCTCAGCTTTAACTTCAGATTCTCTGGACCCATACATTGACCTTTTTACTAATTTTGCAGTATAATCTGTCATTTCTGCTTTTGTATCTTACCAATGTAGTTTTGTCTCTGTCCACTAGGCCACACTGACCCTGCAGGTTTCCTACGTCCCTCCTCCAGGGGCGGCTTCGTTCTACCAGCCTCTCCCCCTGCCTGAGGCCATGCAGCATAACAACCCCAATGTGGAGCTTGACACCGTTACAAGTAATCTAATCACCCAAACCATTTACTGATACATCTGTGTGTCCCTGCGAGTACTTATTGTCAGGAGATGCACTTAGAAAAAACATTGATAAGACAAAACTGACCCGAAATAACAACTAATTGACGTCAAACCACATTGACAAAAGCCGGTGCCAAGTCAGAGACAAAAGAGGCGATTCCTGTTTTTGTCCTCATCCTGGCATGATGTCGCTCTGCCCAGATGGTAAAAGTGGATATTCGAGGAAAGCAGGAACGTAATGAACCTGCCTGGCACTCACTGTGCTCTCCTATAACCCTGTTTGTTCATCTGTCTGTACGGTTTAACTGTTATTGATTGGTTAGCGAGCATCGACAGAGGAGGCGTTGTAGTTCAAATCTGAAGGATGAACAGCTGTCTGTGTGGGAGAGTGAAATACTCTTTGCGTGTAAATTAAAGAACAACACTACAGTGTGATTAACCCTTCTCTAACCCCCACCGATCTAATCCAGGCACCTCAGACTGAGAGGCTATATCCTCCCTTCTACTGTCGCACAAATGCTAAGGCTTTAATAAGGTGATAGAGTGACCCTCAGCTGCACTCTTCACCTGTTATCAGATATGTTTTATTACCAGACTTGCTGGAGCCAGCAATTTGGTTACTGTAACTATATTAATCTCAGTTCCTGCATTTACTTCTATATGTAAAATCTTAAATCTTAAATCTTAAATCTTAAAATATCTATCTATCTATCTATCTATCTATCTATCTATCTATCTATCTATCTATCTATCTATCTATCTATCTATCTATCTATCTATCTATCTATCTATCTATCTATGTAGTGATTTCTCTGGACACTCTGGGTGAGGAGGACACAGAGAGCATAATGATGCTGGAGCCCACAGAGGACCAGGGGCCTGATGACGGTCGCTCTATGGTGATCATCGGCCCACAGGGGCCCTCAGGCCAAGAGTCGCCCACCGCCCAGACACCCAAACGCACGCCCCCGTCACACAACACACAAGGGGGGCTGAGGAAGAGGAGGAGGGGAGCCAGCAGTCAGTCCAAACCTCTGCCCAACAAACCACAGGACATACAGGTATGTAGATGTGCGTAAAATCATTGAATTGAATAAAATTTACGTTAATTGACTTTTTATTTATTTCATGATTAGTTTTATGATGTTATACTTCACTGTGTTCTCATTATGGGTTGAAGTGCTGTCACAGTGCCATCCTGTGGTGAATTGTGCAAATTACACCATGGAATTATGTGGCGGAATCTGTGTGATCCATGAAGTCGTCTTAAGTTTTAAGTCGTACTTAAAGGATCTCAATACAACAAATGATCATCTGTCTTCAGGTTCGTGTGCGGGTCATTGAGGGGCGACAGTTGCCAGGCATCAACATCAAGCCCGTCGTCAAGGTTACAGTAGCTGGGCAGACCAGGAGGACCCGCATCAGGAAGGGAAACAACCCATTCTTTGACGAGGTAAGACTGCTTCCATAACTTTGCTTGATTGGAAATATGTGAGATTGTGACTGAAACGTCTTTCTTTCTCTGGACAGACGTTCTTCCTGAACTTCTTCGAGACTCCGTCAGACTTATTCGATGAACCTATATTCATCACAGTGAGTTAGACCTTCTGTTTCAAACTTAGCTCGGTCAGTTCTGTGTGTTGAGGTGTGATTAAGCGTGTTCACGTGTCTCTGTCTGCCAGGTTTGCGACTCACGCTCTCTCAGGACTGATGCTGTGATCGGTGAATTCAAGGTAACATGGTGACTGAGGTACTAAACACTCTCAACACATTCAGCAAGGTGTTCATTATATTCTGATTGTTTTCACAGTTGGATGTGGGGTCTGTCTACAATGAGCACAGTGAGTATAAACACAATAAACCCTCAAAACAAATATCTTACATCTATAAAATGTCACTTTTTACTGTTTTGAGCACTTAGTTCCTCACTTTGTAAGGCTTAAGCTCTTATTTATAAAGTTTTCAGTGTTGAGTTTGCCTTCTGCGTCTTCTTACTCATCATCTTCTTATTCATTCTTCCCCTCGCACATTCCGATCCCTGCAAGTGCTCTTCTTTAACTTCCAGCTTTGATTGTGCGATGTCATCTCGCCTCTGTAGGACATTGCTTCTTGAGGAAGTGGCTGCTGCTGTGTGACCCCGACGACCTTGCCGCAGGGGTCAAAGGTTACCTAAAGGTCAGCTTGTTCGTCCTGGCTGCTGGGGATGAGCCGCCGGTGAGTCTGACTGGATGGAGGAAGATCGTTGCACAGAAAACAGTGGTCCTGCATTAGCTGATGAATCACTGACTGATCTGTCTCATGCATGTTATAAATATTGTGTACTGCTTTGTGTATTAACACGTGTGACCGTTGAGACACTGTGACACTGTGAATCTGTCTGTGTGCTCCAGCCTGATAAACGTGAGTGTATGGAGGATAAGGAGGATATAGAGGGAAACTTGCTGAGGCCTGCTGGTCTGTCTCTCAGAGGAGCCACCTTCAATCTGAAGATCTACAGAGCTGAAGACCTGCCCCAGAGTGAGTGTGTGCGTGTGCGTGTGCGTGTTTGTGTGTGCGTGCGTGCGTGCGTGCGTGCGTGCGTGCGTGCGTGCGTGCGTGCGTGCGTGCGTGCGTGCGTGCGTGCGTGCGTGCGTGCGTGCGTGCGTGCGTGCGATTTATTCATTTATTCCCTCTTCTTCTGCGTGTCTCCAGTGGATGACGCCTTCATGGACGGGATGAGGCAGATCTTGGGCTTTGACAGCAACAGGAAGAACCTCGTGGATCCACTTGTGGAAATCCATTTTGCTGGTAAAACGGTGTGTATGACAGGAAGTGACCTCCATAAATTTGTTTCATCTCCACATTGTTAAATCCCAAACCCTTCAGTTCAGTTGCATTACAGTGGTTAACTCTGACCTGCACTAACTGTGTGTCCTGTGTAGGTGTGCACTAAGATTCTGGAAAAGAACGCCAACCCACAGTGGAACCAGAGCCTGACCATGCCAATTAGGGTGAGTCTCACACACACAAACACACACACACACACACACACACACACACACACACACACACACACACACACACACACACACACACACACACACACACACACACACACACACACAAATTCCACTTACCTTGTTCCCTGTTTTTTCTCTCAGTTTCCTTCCATGTGTGAGAAGATGAGGGTCAGGATCCTGGACTGGTGAGACATTTCGTTGCTCACAGAACACAGTCAGAACAAAGTCATTTTCTGGCTCTATTTCTTCAAATGAAACCTCTGGAACAGCTCTTTAAGATATCAACTTACATCCTCTTTCATGGATTTCTCTCTCATACCCTTGTTGTAGGGACCGAGCCAGTCACAATGACATCATCGGCACCTCTCACCTCTGTATGTCTAAGATCTCTGCCCCCGGCGGAGAGATAGACGGTGAGTAACCCGGTCGAAACTGAAGCGGAAGGGACCGGACCACTGCAGGTTGGACCGGTTTAAAACTGGAATGAGTTTGATTTAACAGCATTGAAGCAGATTTACTTCCCTTATTTGGTCTGCATCAGCTTTATTTCTTCATTTGAACCTTTCCTATGTAAACAATAACATTCAGCACTGCACGTTCACCTTCATTAGAAACAAGCAAAGAGGTCAAATGGAGGGCAGACGAGGGTTTCACTGCTCCACTGTGTTGCACAATGCTCATGTTTAACATTTAAGTCCAGAGAGAGAAAATCTACCTTTGCAACAGCCGTGTATATCTTCTTCTACTGAGCTCAGCCTGGCAGCCAGCACTGCAAATAATATGGCCTCTTTTCAAATCAATTCAATCAAGCTTTATTTATATTGCGCCAAATGTTATCATCTTATCATCTTTTCTCATGAGACCTGCAGTTACAAATCTGTAACATTCACCTAATGGGACTAATGCTGTTTGGAGACCAGCAACCGTTGTTTATTGCCACATATTACACATTAAAATTCAAGTCCAATTGGTGAAGTTCAAATACTACATCAACAGAACCAGATGAGTCAAAAGGTACCAGAGTCCCAGAACCAAACAATGGACTGATAATAGAACTCTGCAGTGATGAAGGAGCAGACAGATTTATGGTCTGCACAGTATTTCAGTGTCACGCATGGAGACTAATGGTTTTTGTAATGGATTACTAACATTGCTTGTGTTTCTGGTTCCTGGAGTGAATCGCACTTGTGTTGTGCTACGATGGCAGGCATGAGTTTGACTCGCAGGCATGAGTTTGACTCGCTGTCATTGTGCGTCATGACTTCTTTCTCTACGCGTGGGATCAGACCGTCACGGGGCGGCTTAATCCCATCGTGCGTCTGGTTGTTTATCATTGACGACAGAGGTACGAAAAGGCCTCTAACTCATATCTCTGTGAGTATGTGAAGTGGCGCTGACGTGACATGTGTCCAATCTCAAGAGAGAAAGAAAGTCGGTGGTTGTGTTGTGTGTTCTTGTTGTGGTTCACTTTTTGCAATCCACCAATTTCACTTGTTTCAAGACCTTGTTTCTTGAAATAAGGCGACATCATCTCAGCTTTTTTTGCCTTGGCTGTGGCCGTGGCTAGTCGTGTTTTGCTTGTGTGCATCCACGGACATTACGTTTAATTGTCTGATTCTGAACATTTGTCTTCTGAACCATCCTTCCTCTCTACGCATTCAGATGACTTGAACACTCGGACCGCCCACTCTGGCAGTACGTCACCATCCTCTTCCTCTCTACCCTGTGAAACACTTCATCCCTTCAACGCTAACTGTCTGAAATCATTTCTGTGACGTATATTTTGTCTCCTTTGAGATGATTTGCTTCCTTTTTCGTCTGATTTGCACTCTAAATCTGACTCTGTTTTGTCAATCATATATTATTTCAATCAATTCCTTCTTAATCAGCGCCATTTGATTCTGCTTTTCTTCATTTGTTCGCTGTCGTTTCTACATTCTTACTCTTAATAAGGAAAGGCCAACTTGTGTCATTACAGTTGACGACAGCCTCGGTTTCCTGCCGACGTTTGGTCCGTGTTTCGTGAATCTGTATGGCAGCCGCAGAGAGTTCACAGCCTTCACAGACCCACACGAAGCCCTCAACCTGGGAAAGGTAAATCAAGATTCTCGCTGTGGTCAGTCTGCTGTTGTGGATCGATAAGGGGTTTGAGCTTGTGTGCTTCTCTGACAGGGTGAGGGCGTGGCCTACCGAGGGCGGGTTTTACTGGAAGTAACCACAAAACTGGTGGACAGACCTGAGCATAGAGTCGAAGACATCCCATCAGATGACCTGCTAGTGCTGGAGGTGAGAGAGAATGACGGATGGAAGATAGATGACATGATCTAACGTCCAGCTCTCCGTCCCTCTCGATTCTTAATCCTCCTCCTTCCTCTCTCCTTCTCCCGACCACAGAAATTTCTCAGGAAGAGGAAGTTCTCTCTCTTCGCCGCGTTTTACTCGGCCACGCTCCTGCAGGACGTGGACGATGCCATCCAGTTTGAGGTCAGCATCGGTAACTACGGCAACAAGTTTGACTACAGCTGCCTCCCTCTGGCCTCCACCACCCAATTCAGCAGGGCCGTGTTTGATGGTAGGTTAATCACTGGAATCAATGTTAGAGGGGGATTCGTTGGACTGATTTGACAGAGATGGTTTCAGAAGATTCAGATTTTGATAACAACTTGTGTGTGTGCGTGTGTGGTATCACCCACTGCATCACCTGTGTGTGTGGGTCTATGTGTGTGTGTGTGTGTGTGTGTGTGTGTTTTTGTTCCAGGGTGCCATTACTACTACCTCCCTTGGGGAAATGTGAAGCCTGTGGTGGTTTTGTCGTCCGAGTGGGAGGACATCAGGCCGAGAATCGAAGCCCTCAACATGCTGCTGGCTGTGATAGACAGACTGGTAGGTGTGCGAGGTGCTTGTGTGTGTGTGTGTGTGTGTGTGTGTGTGTGTGTGTGTGTGTGTGCGTTTGTGTGTGTCAGGGTGGGATGAAATAGATGAATGAAAGGTCAAGATATACCAGTAAAGTGATAACTAATCATTAAGTTTTGTAAAAATCTGTGTCACTATAAAGGATCTGAAAACATACGTTTGCGTGTGTGTGTGCGTTCCCAGGAACTGAACCTGCAGCATGTGAAGCTGGCGGTGAAGGCGGGCACTGATCTGGAGGATGTGGAGCTCAAAGTGGTTGACCTGTTGGATCAGGTCATCGCAGACTGCAGGTAAATGCTGCTTCTTTTTTGTTTTGTTTCATTTTTCACAATCTACATTTCTGAAGTTGACCTATTCTTTTCTTTCGCCTTCTCCAGCGAAGACCTGCCCTCCTTTGATCGGTGGCAGTGTACGACCCCTCTGGACCGCTCGCTCAGGCACGTTCGCACTCTGCACCTGAAGCAGATCGTCCAGGCGGCGCTGGCGCTGAAGCACGGACCCGCAACTGAGCTCACCACGGTGCTGGACCAGGCTGAGGACTGGGCCAGCAGGCTGAGAACCATGGCGGAGGAGGTGAGCGTCTGTGTGTGTGTGTGTGTGTACGTCAAATCATTCAAAAAGCAGAACCACTGACTCTGCCCCCCTCCCCCACGTCTCATCCAGCCTCAGAACAGTCTCCCAGACATCGTGATATGGATGCTGCAGGGTGACCGCAGGGTGGCCTATCACCGCATCCCTGCACACACTGTGCTCTTCTCGCAGCAGCACTGTGGGAAACACTGCGGGCAGCTGCAGACTGTCTTCCTCAAGGTACACACACACGAACACACACACACACACAAAAATCTATGCTTGAGTGTGAAACCTGCTAAGATGTGTGTGTTATTCAGCATCCTCAGGGCAGTGGTGGAGAAGCCAAACTTCCTGGTCAGCTGAGGGTCAAAGTTTGGTTTGGATTGGCCGCCGATGCTAAACACTTCAACCAATACGCCGAAGGAAAACTGTCCGTCTTCGCCGAGACGGTGAGATACATGACGTTAGAGTGCATTTACTGCCTGCTCGTGAAGTTCAGCCTCACCTCCCTCCTTATTTTATCGCTTATTTTCTTCTTCATCCCTCTGCAGTACGAAAACCAGACTCGTCTCGCCCTGGTGGGCAGCTGGGGAACTACAGGTCTCACCTACCCCAAGTTCAGCGACGTCACCGGGAGAGTGAAGCTGCCCAAAGACAGCTTCAAACCCTCATCAGGCTGGAGCTGGGCCGGAGAGTGGTACATCAGCCCGGAGAAGACGTACGTGTGTGTGTGTGTGTGTGTGTGCGCGTGTGTGTGTGTGTGTGTGTGTGTGTGTGTGTGTGTCATTGTGTGTCATTGTGTGTCTTTTTTTAAAATTAGTTTTGGTTTTAGCCTTGAAAAAGAAAGGAGGAGCTGATTCAGTGATGACTTTCAGGTTGCTGTATGACGTAGACGCGGGTCACATGACCTTCACAGAGGAAGTGTTCGAAAACCAAATGAGGTTACCAGGTGGACAGTGGATCGCCATGCCTGAGGGATACACAGATGTGGTACGTGTGTGTGTGTGTGTGTGTGTGTGTGTGTGTGAGGGTATATATACCCTTGACCTGAGAGGGTATATCTGAAGACTGTTTAATTTTTTGGTACATTTTTTAAAAACTGAATGTGTTTTTGTGAATCAGAATGGGGAGAAGGCGGTGCCAAAAGATGAGGTGGAGTGTACTCCAGGCTGGGTGTGGGAGGAAGTGGAGTGGAGCGAGGACCTCAACAGAGCTGTAGACGATCAAGGTTGAAAGCTCACACACACACCGTCACACACACGCACGCACGCATGCACGCACACACACACACACACATGCGCGCGCACACACACACACACACACACACACACACACACACAAACGCACACACACACACACTAACAGGATAGTTACCAATTGTCTACCAAAAATCTAAATATCGACCTTACTCTCTGCCTGTTTGTCTGTGTCTGTGTCTGTGTGTGTGTGTGTGTGTGTGTGTGTGCGCGCACAAAGGCTGGGAGTACGGCATCACCATCCCCCCAGACCGCCGTCCCAAATCTTGGGTGCCAGCAGAGAAGATGTACCACACCAACAGAAGAAGACGATGGATACGGATGAGGCGACGAGACCTGGAGAAGATGGACGCACTCAGAAAGGTAGAGATGAAGAGAGGGAGAGAGGGAGGAAGTGAGAGAGGGGGGGCAGAGAGAGAGAGAGAGAGATTTGGAAAGAGATGAAAGATTTAAGAGAGGGAGGAGAAGATACAAGGAGTTACGAGGAGCATAGATGGAGGATAAACGTGGACAGTTGTGACATGTGTGTGTGTAAAATGGTCAAATCTCATGCGTGTGTGTTTACATTAATGTTAATGCAACATATGTGATTGTG
The DNA here is from genome assembly GCF_046128005.1 of Genypterus blacodes. Lineage (NCBI taxonomy): Eukaryota > Metazoa > Chordata > Actinopteri > Ophidiiformes > Ophidiidae > Genypterus > Genypterus blacodes. Next base: position 210,745 of record NW_027467053.1, on the reverse strand, counting down.
TGTGTGAGAGAGAGAGATGAAAAGGTCTTTTTGTATGTTTCTGTCGACGTTACACTCAGCAGCCACCAGATGGTAGCATATTTACACAAATGGGCATGAACATGTTTCTGTCCCAATTACCTTGACTTACATGACAATTGTGTGCGTGCGTGTGTGCCTGTGTGTATGTGTGTGTGTATCCGTGTGTGCCTTTGCAGCAGCGTCCTGACGATTCAGAGAGAGAGGGCTGGGAGTACGCATCTCTGTTTGGCTGGAAGTTTCACCTGAAGCCCAGGAAGACCGACAGCTTCAGGAGGCGCAGGTGGAGGTACCGCATGGAGCCACTGGAGAAGACGGGACCGGCCGCCATCTTCGCTCTGGAGTGTTCTCTGGTGAGAGTGTGTGTGTGTGTGTGTGTGTGTGTTTGGGCCTTAAATTGAGCTGGTCTTTTATTTTGAAGGTCCTGACCAGCGTTTCCTCATTTCCTTATTGATTATAGCAACAGATCATTAAAGTTTTTTCTATCCTTGTCTTCTTCACCTCCCCTTCTTCTCTACCCGCTCCTCTTCCTCCTCCTCCTCTTCCTCCCACAGAGCAGTATAGAAGACAAGAACGAAGACAAATCCGTCACAACCACATTTGGAGTCAACAGGCCGACCATTTCGTGTTTCTTTGACCGTAAGAGAGCGCACGCACACACACACACACACACACACACACACACACACACACACACACACACACACACACACACACACACACACACACACACACATTCTCTCTCTGTCTTTGAATTCTGGGTTGAAACCTTTGGTTCTAATTTGCCGCTAGGGCCATTAGCTTGCTGCCATAGAAGTTGGGCAGTGTGGTCGCTTATGGTTACCAAAATACAGTAACTATATGCAATCTGTACCAGTTGTGTGTAGTTGTTGTACTATGAGATGACATAATATCATGAACAATGCTTTTGTGTGTGTGTGTGTGTGTGTGTGTGTGTGTGTGTGTGTGTGTGTGTGTGTGTGTGTGTGTGTGTGTGTGTGTAGTTGGGACCCGTTACCACCTGCGTTGCTACCTGTATCAAGCCAGAGACCTGCTGGCCATGGACAAAGACAGCTTCTCAGGTACTGGATCTCCCATCATGCATCTGTAACAGAGAGAGTGAGAGAGACTTAAATGATAAATTAATCACGATCACCTGGTTCATTCGTTCGCTAATCTGTGTCCTCTCATTCTTACCCTCTCTCCCTGTATGAACCACACACACACACACACACACACACACACACGCACACACACACACACACACAGTGTAACGGATGTGTTCAGTTGTGTGCTTTATGCGCTGATGTCTCTCTTTCTTTCTTTCTTTCTTATTCCTTTCTTTCCCTCTCGCTCGCCCGCTCGCTCACACTCTTTCCAGTGTTGTGTTTATGTACCCCTGTGGCTCTCACTGGGGTCCCGACGATTACTGTTTCCTACACACACACACACACACACACACACACACACACACACTTACATAACCCCCGTGGGCTGTTTGTATTGCTGTTTATATGAGCTAATGGGCTGTTGGGAATGGACTGTAATTGAAAAGGTCACCATGGGTGGTGTGTGTGTGTGTGTGTGTGTGTGTGTGTGTGTGTGTGTGTGTGTGTGTGTGTGTGTGTGTGTGTGTGTGTGTGTGTGTGTTTCCAGGGTTAATTGAGGGCTGGGAAAATGCAACTTAGCTTCTGTTTACTCTGATGCTAACGGCTCCATAGAGACTCTTTATTTGGCCTGGAATAACAAACTACTACTGTGTGTGTGTCACTATGTGCATATGTGTTTTTATGCTTGTGTACATTATACATTTGTGTGTGTGTGTGTTAACATGGAAGGGAGTGATTGTGACCTGGAATAACAAACTTCTCAGAGCAGCGTTCCCGGCTCTGTGTCTTGAGCCCGGCATTCCCAAGCTGCTGATGTCACCCTGTGGAATATTGGGACACACACAGACACACACACACTCGTACACTCACAAAGACACACATTTACAATCACACACACTGAGCAGACGTTACATACTGCCTTGTGTTCCACTGACTTAGTTTGCATTGCCATTACAGCTGGCATCTCTGGTCCCAATCAGCACAGTAACTGCTCTATTAGGACTGGCAAAACACACACACACATGCGCGCGCACACACACACACTGTAGATTGGTGAATAAAGGTCACACACAGAAACGGAGGTACCGAATGGATATCAAATCAGCAGCTGAGTTAAAAATACTGTTGCCTTAAAAACTTGCGCTTACTTTATGAGGAAAGTGTTGATTTACAAAAGAAATTTACATGGAAGCTCCAAACACTTTGGAAGAAACTTTTTGTGACCTTGCAACACAAAACATATGGATGTATATATGGACTTTGACATGACATAGCTCAAAGGGTTAAGACAAGCAGAGTGACAGACAGGCCCTATCCTGCGTATGGTTTGTCTCCTCAGACTCGTACGCCATCGTCTCGTTCCTCCATCAGTCCCAGAAGACGGTGACGGTGCGCAACACCCTGAACCCCACCTGGGATCAGACGCTCATCTTCTACGAGGTGGAGATTTTCGGCGACCCTGAGATCACGGCGATCAATCCTCCAAATGTGGTGGTGGAGCTGTACGATCAGGACACATATGTGAGTGTAGGGAGGGTTCACCTTCTGGAGACGAAGATCTGTGCTACCATAGGTGAACTAAATTGAGATTGTGTCTCTGTGTGCGTTTCATGTGTGTCTTGGCGTCCAGGGTGCAGATGAGTTCATGGGTCGGTGTGTGTGTCAGCCCACCTTCAGTCCCTCCCCCCGCTTGGCCTGGTTCCCCATTTGCAGAGGGGCCAAGAACGCCGGCGACCTATTGGCAGCTTTTGAGCTCACACGCAGAGATAAGGTAAGCAGTTCTTCCTCGTCTCCAGTCCTCCTTCAGCCAAACACTTAATGCTGCTCTTCCTCCTTTTCCTCCTCCTCATTTATTAAAATACATACTGTACACTGGTGATTTCGCTACATTTAATGGTTTATAGGGAAATTGTGGACGAACTAGGTCTAGGGTTTGTTGTGGTAAGTCAGTGCATTTTAGCGATACTGTAAAGATACTGTACTTGCCCGGCCGTTGTCGTTCTGTAGTCTGTAGATTGAACCCAAATAAGTTCTGGGTGTCTTTGTCAGTTCATATCTTCTGTCTAATTTTGCCGTTTCTTCTCTGCAGCCATCGATCCACCATATCCCAGGTCAAGAGGTCAGTTCAGTTCGATCATTCGTTCATGCGTTCATTCGTTTGTGCGTTGTTTCTTTCGTTCGTTCGTTCGTTCGTTCGTTCGTTCTTTCGTTTTTTTCTTTCTTTCTTTCTTTCTTTCTTATATCTTAATCATATATCATCATCATAAGTGAACGTTGTCTTGTCCTCTCTCGCCCACAGGGAGACATTGTGGCATCCACGCATATTCTAGACGAGGTAACTGATAAGAACTCATGCACAGATTTTGTGGTGTCATGTCAAAACCTCACATCTCCAAAAGGTCAAACAATGTTTCCTGCCTCTTTTGCCTCTGATGATTTCGTTCAAAATGTGTGAAGATCATTGACTATGTTTTGCAAATCTGTGCTGAAATTCTACAACTTCTATACTTCATTTTTGCTTCATCAGTTGGTGCTTCCGGGATTCCTCTCTGAAAACCTGCAGCAATGGGTACAATGCAGAACACACACACACACACACACACACACACACACACACACACACACATGCTTGCATGAACAAATCAAAACAAAATGGTGCTCATCATCCTTATTCATTTCTGGACTTTCATTTTCAGCACACACACACGCACATGCGCGCGCACACACACACGCTGACCTACAGTATTCCCTTGTACATGGATGTTCTCATTGTTCCATTTTTGTTATTCTTTTTCTAACCATTCATGCCTTCACCTCCTTTTTTCTCCACCATTTTTCGTCTCCATGTCTTGTACTTTTCCCAGTCAAGTTTCTTTCTTTTTTTTGCAATTTGTTTTTATGCAAAAATTGCACAATGTTTTGAAGCAAACATTGTACATGACATTGCGCATACAGTTGTAGGATATTTTGGCGATCATTTTTTATATAGAAAGAGGAGAGAGAGCGAGATAGAGAGAAAGAAGAAGGTTGTATGATCACTACTATTGTTGTTGTTAAACTTTATACGTAGACCCTGAGGTAGAGTACAAGTAGATTAGAATTGCAAATGATGTCATAGGGTAAATACAGTTTTTACAGGATGATGTCAAACAGCAATGTAGGCCAGTACAGATCGCATCATAGGCTGTGGTAAAGAGAAGGAGAGAAGAAAGAAACAACAAGAGAGGACATCCCACCCAGAAACCCCACCCAACCCTGCAGTCACACAACCTCGTCCTGACACACCTGGGATGCAAAATAAAATGAAAAAATAAAAAGGAACTGTTCGGTGTTCTTGTAATCAAGTCATTGGTCTGGCATAGCCTGTAAATCTGTGAAGTAAGAGAGAAACCGTTACCATCTCTGATAGAACTTTTCAGCCCCTCATAGTGTACTTGATTTCCTCGAGGGCAACAAGTCATCCTCATATAGCGATAGTCGGTGTTCGATACCATTACGGATAACGCCTTTAAAGAGAGTGAAAGACTGTAATGAGATGGCCAATGGTTCGATGGCCAGGGCAAAGAGGTGTGGTGATAGGGGGCAACCCTGGCGGATCCCGCGTTGTAGTGTGAAGTAATCTGAACGAATATCGTTTGTGTGGACACTGGCCTGTGGTGATGAGAATTATAATCTGATCCAGCTGCTGAACTTGTTGCCGAAGCCAAATTGCTTCAGCACTGCAAATAAGTATTCCCATTCTACCCTGGCTTCTTCAGCGTCTAGGGAGATTACTATCTCTGGTGAGATTACAGAGTTAGAGGAGTGGATAATATTTAGAAGGGTGGGAGTATTAAAAATAATTGACGTCAAGTTTCCTCTGACAGCATTAACAATTTTTTTAATGCTGCACTTTCAGTTATTAGTTTTTACTTAGTCATCTCCACTCAAGTATTCTTAGTATCACTCTCATTTAAGCATTCTTGGACGTTATTTGTGTCTGATCTCTTTTTCTCAAATAACTGCATTTGACTTGACTTCTAACTAATTATGTCTCCATCCATGTACAACATGTAAAACAAAATCAACCCTCAATATGAAGCCATCCAACATCGGAACATATTGGCTGACAGTAATGAGCATTGCTACCTTTTCTGTGTTCCTGTGTCACTATTGGCAGCCGGAAGAGTCTGATCTGCCACACCTGCCCCATCAGAGAGAACCCAACGTCTTCATCATTCCTCAGGGAATCAAACCTGAGCTGCAGAGAACCGTCATAGAGGTACTGCTGATTCAGGTGGTGTGCGAGATTGCTGGACGATGGGATGTTGCACGAGTTCTACATTTATTTGTCTCGCTGCCTCCCTCTAGGTCCTTGCCTGGGGCGTCCGTAACCTGAAGAGCTTCCAGTTTGCTAGCGTTACCTCCCCCAGCCTGCAGGTGGAGTGCGGTGGCATCATGGTCCAGAGCTGCGTCATCCGCAGCATGAAGAAGAAGCCAAACTTTGACATCAACAAGCTTTTCATTGATGTGGTGAGGGCATGGAAACGTACACATTGATACACATTAAAGGGAAGCACACAAATGGCAGGAATAGATAATCATGACAAAGCACACATGTGCACACACACTTGTGAGCTTAATCAGCAGAGAGGCCCCCTGCTTTCATGGTTAATGAGAGTCCTACTTGAGTGGGACTCTGATGTGGTTTGCATCAGTCATTTGTCCGAATCAATGAGCCCAATGAAGGCGGTGGAGTTAAACCACTGTCCTCTACGGCTGCTTCTCCTTTACAAAAGTAGAAATCTCCTTTTAGGACAGAAGCCGGTGGAGCAAACTCACTGCTGTGGTCAAAATCGCACATTGTACATGCTTCAGTTTGGTTCCAGTGCCACTTTTCCATCACTAAGAGAAATTCTTTAATGCTTTCTGTGGTTGTAATGTTGTAAAGATTCAGGGTGGGGGACTTTTCCCTGGCTAGCAGTGTATACATTACTAATGCAGGATACATGCAGGGTGGAGGACCGTCATCATGGATATGGCTGTAGTACAAATGCTGAGTAGATTCTAGATGCTTTTATATTGGTTGACATCACAGAATGAGGTACTAACCTCAGCTGGTGTGACAGATTGTGATGTTGGAAGGAGCAGATTAGTCTAAACCTCCACTGGATGATGATTATCGGTGGGTTTTTTCAGTTGATTGTGTGAGTTTTTTCACTTTTCAAATGAAAAGTCAATATTCTCTGCGGTCAATTCATGTTTTTTTTCTCTTTTCATGTAAAATTTCTAAAATCAATTAGTTATTGTTTCAAGTTATTTGTTGCAGTTCTTTCAGAAAGTCTTCCCTATCTTTTTGAGACATAACTTTCAGGAATCGAGAATTCTTAACAATCCATCCAAATGAGTCTATTCTTCACAAAAGATGAATGTGTAATCTGAGAGTGGTCAGTAGAACAGATATGTTGAACAAATTACAAAACCGCAGCTTCACTGTAACAGTAATAGAGGAATCAGTCATTAATTGAGGTTAATTCCCCCAAAACAAAATACTGAAACCACGAAGGATCCATAACAGTCTCTGTTTGTTCTATGAATGTAAAATGTTCTCCAAGCTCCATTTCATTTGTATTGGTGCTATTACATTCTTATGAAAACTAATATGGAAATATCCTGCAATTTTTTTCCTAAAAGCAGCTCCAGGGTTTAATGTTAACAATATTAAGGTCTGAAGTTGATCACCTCAGTGTTTTGTTATGACAGCTTCGACTGGAGGATGGAAATATTCAAGTATTTTTCCCTCTAATACAGATCCGTACTTTGGCTCCGGCAGCTCAATGTTAACAAGATTAAGTTTGTGTGTTGACCACCGCACGAGTTTTCGTATGACAGCCTGACTGTGGAAATATGCACATATTTTTCCCTTAAATACAGCCGCTGAGCAAAATCCAACCATTTAATGTTAACAATATTAAGATCTTAATTTGACTCCATAAGTGTTTTCATACGCCAGGGGGCATTTTTAAATGTCACGGGCATAGTTTCCTTAAATACAGCTCTTTGATGGCTCCAACCACCTAATGTTTGAGTTTATTGTGTGACTTCAGCGTCATCAAACCTACTTAAGCCTTTTTAAAGCCACAGAGGTCAAATGCATCACAAATACCAACTCATAAGTGTTTTCATTTTTTTCCTTTAGCCCCTCTGGCATCAGGAGAATATCACAGAGATGTTTTCTGATATAATATAGCCCGTGCAAAGGTTTGAGAAGTTTAATATCAAAGCCAGTTGGGGCAAGTTCAGCACCACAGCTCGTCTAATAGTTGCTGGAGGTTATCGGCTGCATATTTCCCTGCACCTCCAGCTTTGAAATGTGCTCCAGTAACGTAACGCCTGTCCTCCACTTGGTTTTTAGCTGCGTCAGCCACATCTCTAGAAGCCGCAGAGGTGAAACCAAGTCAAGCAGACCACATAAGTGTTTTGTTATGACAGCCCAGAGGGGTTTTTGAGAACTTGATCCACATTCAGATACACCCCAAGTCCTGCTGGCTTCACGCTTTTGCTCCACATTTTGTCAGCTAACGCCGGTGTTATCATCACCGCCGCGGGACTGTCAACAAGCCAGGCAGGTCAGGTGATGGTCTGCTTGTGTTCTGGAAGCTTTTTCCATTTTCTTTGTTCCAGTGTCTAAACTCAGCTGTTACATACACCCAAGATGTTTGAAACAGAAGATATGCAGCTTGTTGATTCTTACTGGAATCATAATGACAGACTGAGCAGGCGGCAACAAACCAAAGACAAACTCTGGCTCAGATTCCGTTAGCCATTCTGCACTGAGGAGGATTCTGTATCATCAGAATGACAAGCTAAAGCGACATACTATTCAATAACTCTGCATTCATTTTTGTTGTCATTATAATCTCTTAGGATTTAGAGGTGCTTGGACTCAATATGCATCTTGTTATACCGAGCTCATTCAGTCACATCAAACACAGCATCTTTTTTTTCCCCTTTCAGGTGCTCAGTAAATCTTCAGACTAGTGCTTTTAAGTAATTATTTTAAAGTGAGCATTCAACACTGTAAAAACTGAATTATTTTTTAAGTATGGATGTCAGAAGTCAATATTATGAGAGAATAATAGTAAAAATTTGCATCCAAATATTATATAAAACATATCATTAGCCTCAATTCCAAAAGTCAAAGAGGTTTTAGTAACAGTATTGAAGTTGCAATTTGTGTTTCTTTGTCAAAAATGCGAAAATATTAGATTGCACAAGGAAATACTAAAACTTTCCCTCTGGAATTTGTGGGGTGGTTTGTTTGTTTATTCAGCATTTTAAGCTTCAACTCAAAATAACTGAAATTGTCAGCAATACCTTCATGAATACAGGAGTACACAGTTCAGAAGGACAGTACATTTACTTTTGTAAAACCTGAAGTTAGAGTTTTTTATGTAAAATGTAATTTCTGCCTTAATCCTGCCGGCGCTTGGGGTGATCAAAATTGGGTTACTTCCCCTTTAAGTGCGGGGAGGTCAGCAAAGGTGTAATGATGCCCTGATTGGACGGTCACCAAGGCGTGACCAATCAGCTTCAGACAGTCACCAGCCATAGCCAATCAACATCAGGCAGCCAGGTGGCATAACCAATTAGATTCAGGTGTCAGGAGACTGAGTGCAGCTGCAGGTCAGTCAGGATGTTTATGTTGAACTCTTGTTTTGGTGCTCATCTCTCTTTTCTCCTCTTCTTTTTCTCTCTTCCTCTTATCTGCTAGTTTCAGTGTTTCCCTCACTCTCCTTTCTTCCTCCATTTGAAGAGTTGATTGTTTTCAACCTCATTTGTTGACCTTTGTGCTTTATTTACAGATTGATATAAAATCCAGTTAAAAATTACAATGTTTTTTCTACTTCATAAAATTTGGAATGAAATTTTTTTAATATTCTGTATTATTTTCTAGTAACTTCTTTCTTTTCGGCATGATTTAAGAATGCACAAATTCTGCAATTGCAACAAAAGGTGCAAATTTAAACGCAGCCAACAGGTGGTGCTGCAGAAACATGGTGACTTTAATTGGCCATAATCCATTATTGATCAGTCTGACTTTGAGTTCAAATCCCAAATATTCCCAAATCTGATATAGGGATGCTCAAGAATTCAAGGTCACCGGATTCAGATAAGGATTAAAATGTGCTTTATTGAGCAGCTTTAATTTATACATTACATTACATAACGATCATTTGGCAGACGCTTTTATCCAAAGCGACTTACATTACATTACCACCCTTCGCAGAGGGGGGAGCAATAGAGGGTTCGGTGCCTTGCTCAGGGGCGCCTCGGCAGGGCCCCGAACCAGCAACCCTCCGGTTCCCAAGCGGAAGCTCTACCCACTGAGCCACTGCCTCCCAATTTATATGAGTTATACCTTCTCTTCTTCTCTCGCTCTCTCTTTGCAGAAGCTTCCCTGTGAGGAGCTCTACATGCCGCCCATCATCATCAAGGTGATCGACAACCGGCAGTTCGGTAGGAAGCCGGTGGTCGGTCAGTGCACCATCCGCACTCTGGAGGAGTACCGGTGCAGTCCAGAGGAGGAGGGTGAGGAGGAAGAGGAGGACGGAGGTAAAGAGATGAAATGTGGAGAGGTTTGAAGAAAAAGATAAAGAAGAGCGAGACTCATTGTTTGTTTCAATTCTTTTCTAATTAATTTCTATCTCACTGTGTAGACAACCTGGTCCAGACTCCTCGTGATGATGTTTTGATCGACATTGATGACAAAGAGCCATTAATACCTGGACAGGTAAATCCTGATCACACACACACACACACACACACACACACACACACACACACACACACACACACACACACACACACACACACACTGCTGTGGTCTACTAAATGCTCTCTTTGTGTGTATCAATGAGCAAAGAAACCATATAGAATCAGTAGACAACATAATTTGGTCTCATTGGTTTGGCTGCTTTGTTGGGGGGGCGTAGACATAAATAATACACACACACACACACACACACACACACACAGACCACAGCGATCCTTGAGTAATCATGTTTGGACCAAAGGGAACCGGGTGAGTGTATGTGGATTTGAGGAATGCGATGTCATCAAACCGTCAGCCCCCAAAAGTCCATAAAACAAAAGGAAAAACAACAACTCGCTATTCTGTTTGTCGTTTTATTGCCGCCTTAAATGAAATGGGAAGAGAAGCGGAGACGTGCAGGGCTTAACGAGAGGAAGGCTACTGGGAGAAAAAGAAGAAGAGGAAGAACATGAGGCCCAAACCCCAAATCGTTCCTTAATCTTTGTCAATCCTTCTGCTAGTTCCTGTCTATTCCAGCCAGTTCGCTTATAGAGACTCGATCGTTGCAATGGACATTCAGTGACATTTGTCTGTGGAGCCAATCCTCCTGGGGAAACTTGACCCCTGGTGGTGGCATCATGCATCGCGGAGGTAGCGTGGTGTTCCAGAAAGCAATCCAGAAAGAGAATTTGGGGATTACGGATGGTGTGTTTAAGGACAGCTGGCCATATTAATTGAAAAACATAAAAAAATCTTTATGCATAGAAGCAACGTGTTTAAATGTACGCAAAGTTGTACCATTTGTTGAGTGTGACAGATTGTCTGCTTTGTGTTTGTTGGGAAGTGAAAGCAGGAAGGAGGAGAGAGGAAGCTCTCATTAGAAAGGAAGGCCGGACGTGTTGGAAAACACAGGGCGGCGTATATGTTTAAAGTGCAAAGCGTTTGATGTTAATGCGCTTCAACATGTCAAACCGCCGGAACGGTCCTTTAAGAGTCCTAAAGTGACACTGAATATGTGGGATTTCTCAGGAAAGAATTCCGAGCTGGCGATTTGTGTCAGACGTCCCCGTGCGAGCAAAGGTTAGAACCATTTCAGACTTCTGTTCTGCACCACCGGATTCCTGCGGCTTCTCTCCCTCTGTCTGTCTTTTCTCCTCTGCCCTTCCCTCCTCCTTTTCCATCCCTCTCTCTCTCTTCTTCTTTCTGCCACCTCACCCTCCCTGCGCATCCCCTCGTCCTTCCCCTCCTCTCTCTTGTCCTTCACCTTCTCCTTCTCCTCTCTTCTACCTCCTCTACCATTTCATCCTTCCTTTTCTACCTCTCCTCCATCAATCCACCTTTCCCCCCTTCCCTTCCCTGTCTCCTTCGTCTGAAGTCTTCCTCCTTGTGATCACTGAATGGGAAATTCTGACCCCCATCTTCCTGCTACTGTCTCCCTGCGGTTTGTGTGTGTGTGTGTGTGTTGCTGTGTACAAATACTTGGTGTCTGTTTCTTGTTTGTTGCCTCATTGCGGTGAAACCCTCCCTCCATCTTTCTTCTCTCATCCCTTTCCTTCCTTCCTTCCTTCCTTCTCTCTTTCCTCTCCTCCTTCCTTCCTTGCCCTTTCAGAACCTTCCATCATCTTTTCAATTTTTCCTTCTTTTAATTTCCCTGTGTCCCTCTTTATTATTACTGAAACCACAGACACCACACACACACACAGGCACACACACAGTGTTTCCATTCTTTCATTGATGCAAAAATGTTTTTGCCTTGTCATGTTTGAAGGCGGTGGCATTAAATATTTGATATATTTGATGGCATGGGAGGTTCTATATGGTATGATTTGTGTGTGTGTGTGTGTGTGTGTGTGTGTGTGAGAATGTTGGATACAAGTATGGTAGTGTGTGTGCCCTCACAATAACCTCCTCCTTCCCACTACTATTTTCTTAAATATTTAGATCTTTTGTCTTATAATATTACAAATCTCTTTTTTGGTTTGTTATCGATCCTCCGTTGTATTTATTTGAGTCCTTAACAAGTCCATAACAGGATGCAAATCAGGATCAGATGTCCACTTTAATGGACACCTACCAGCCAATCAGCAGTCAATACCACAAAAGCCACTTTACTCTACAGCACCTCTAGTGGTCAAAATCCATCCAACAGGGGGCGCTCCAAATAAATTGTTGCCCGATTATGCTGACAGATATTGCGGTCGCTCGTTCACCCTCGCTGTCATCTCCGGATCCCGAATGCGCTCAGCTCCTCCGTGACCTCATGTGAACGCTTTCTCGTTTCTTAATCCGGGCGCCGCCGCGGCCGATCAGTGTTAGACAGGAAAAGGCGGGTACACCCAGTTTTTCCTCGCACAACATGAATTGTTAATTTTTTTGATGTGATAATGATGTTACTGTGTGTTTGCGTCATTACTTTGTTATGTCTACTGATGTTTGTGTCTGTGTGTTTCCTTTGTACACCAACTTTTGTAACTGATCATAACCACCAGTTTGTCTCTGATTTGCTTGTTTACTGAGTTGTAATGCTTTTGAGGTTGTTGTTTCCAACCCTAACCAGCTAACCTGAAAGTGTGTGTTTGTATATGTGTGTGTGTGTGTGTGTGTGTGTGTGTGTGTGTGTGTGTGTATGTGTGTATGTGTGTGTCTCATAGTTTGCAGACGGGACCAGCTCAGCTATCATTAATCTTTCAGGCTCTCGTTCCAGCCTTCATGTAGGTAACAAACTCACCTTTTAACTCATCTCTCATTTCATTCATATTCACAACTCACGCCGAGGGAAACAGAACTTTGTAACTCCGGGTTTTTGTTTAATTCATCAGGCTTCATCACATTTTTCCTCTTCGTCACTCCTTCTTGTCTCCCGTTACATTAACTCAGAGCTCAGGGTGGTACTGGATACAGATCTGTTCACATCGGCAACTAATGGTTTCAATGTTTTGCTTAATATGTAATCATATTTCCTTCTAACTGGGGGTTCAATGCTTCTATACTGTCTGAAATCTATTAAGCTAAACAATAATTAGTTTGATTCAATGACCTCACCTCATCACAGTGGCTCAGCATTTGATTTATTTTACACCTGACACGATCATAAATGACTTTATAGACTATATGACATATCACAAAGGTGGTTGGATCCATAATTACGTCAGTCCAGGTGTCTGTGTGGTACCGTGGTCATCTTATCCATAAGATTATTGACAGATTTTTACACATTCACCGCAAAACAGGCAGGCAAATGCTCTTGTGTATCAGTAATTATACCCACAGGGGTCAAAGGTCACAGGCAGGGCTGCGGTCATAAAGAGGATGCACACAGGAGGGCAAGCAGGAAAACAGAACGCTGACTCAATAAAGTATATCTATCTATTCATCTATCTACAGACCAACAAGGACTCAAAGAACAAGCATATCATAAAAACAGGAAACTGCAGTGACAGCTAGTGGCCGGGCGGAGAACATCAACCACGTATAATCTATTATATCGTTACATTGTATAGATTGGCCAGTGTGTCACGTATGTATGAAGGATGAGTTAAGAGCCGAAGAAGGAGTTTCACCCGGGGATGAAATCTAATCCTTCTTACTTCTCTGTTCTTGGTCCAGACTCAGGAAAACATTTTCCTGAAAAAAAATGAGGGTTTTACAGAGCGAAACAGGCCGCGGCCGCATGGTCACCAGAGAAATACGATCTCAGATTTGAACCGGAGAGCACACTCCTCGTTACATTCTTCCATTTTATTTACCTAAGCCAGGTCAATTGGAAGGCTTAGCCTGATCTGGACCATATTTGCACACACACTCAAATACATGCACATATATGTACACCCAACCTCACACACACACACTCGCATATATCCAGTAGTGCTCTCTGCCTGCTCACTCGACAGTAATTGGGGGTGATTTCTTTCTCTCCAAACAAAGATATTTGTTTTATTAAGGGTCAGATATTGAAACCAGTCAAATTAAAGGCTCAGCTTTCTGTCTGGCTGAGGCCAAAGTCAACAGAGCTGCTATAGATCCTCTATACCACAACTCTCAGCGAGCAGACAGTTACTATAGGCCACGGGAGGGATGAATAGAGGAAGAGGGGAAGGAAAGAGGGGGAGGAAGGGCGCAAAAAGAGAAAGAGTTAAAGAAAAAGATGGAGGGAAAGAATCAGCCTGGAAAGAGGAGAGAGAGGAGGACAGAGAGGAGGGCAGAGGGCTGAAGAGGAGGAGAAGAAAGCTCCCTCCTCTTCTCTGCTGTAAATCCTGGCTTCTTAATCTCTGGGCCGCGACCAAAAAAGAAAAGGCTCAAGGGGCGCGCGGCTGATGATTACCAGATTACTGCTCCGGCGTGCGTTCAGTCCAGCGGCTTCCAGGGCAGATCAGCCAGATTTGGTTTCCACGTTGGAAAAGTTTAAGAAGATCGGCTGTCAGGAGCGTCGCAGCGGCTCAAAGCGCCTCAGCCCCGCCGAAAGATATTCGAGATCTAACGTGGCTCAGATAGAAAATGAACCTTTCGCGTCGCGTTTCATCTGCGGCGTCCAATCACCGCGATGCTATTTGTCATGGATCAAACCTCAGTAAACTGGCCTCCTTCTTCTCTCATTTACTCGCCCCTTCCATAAGGTATTTGCCTTTGAGCAAGCTGTCAGGTCACTTCCATATATGCTCCTAATGTCTTTATTTTCTATAGTGGACGTGTTTTATATGAATTTGCGCCCTGAAAGACGTTGTGGGTGCACTCCGCCCCTGCACTGCCATTAGTTCGTGCTAAAACTATTCCCGGACTTTGCCAAAACCAGTCAAGCTGGGTTAAAATCCCACTCTGTGCATTTTTTTTGTCCATAAATCCTCCCTGGTTGGCTTTGCTGACGTCAATGATCTACAGAAGCGAAGAAATGAAGTGAAATGGCGCCGGGCCAGGTGACTCGCTGCCGTGTTTGGTTTTTCAAACACACATTTTACGGTCCTGGAGTGACACTGTGACCAAAAACAACATGTCAAAATAGGTAGCGCACATAAATCATGCTGTAATTGTTTTCCTCGTTGTTTTGGCTCTTTGAAGGGATCTGGAGCTTCAGGCGTCCTTTCCCCTCTGAGAGTCTTTTCAAAGTACGGCTCAGTGTTTTCTCATCCTTTATGCGATACTACGCATTCTTAAGGACGACGCTCCATCCTCTTCGTAGAAGCGAATCCAAGACGATCTCATTTGTTTGAAGAACTTAAACGGGGTTTAACCCAACTGGACAGATTTCTCTCAGTTATGTTGAGAAGATGCTGCAAATAACGCTGATTGAAGTGTCTGCTTGCAAAGATTTGTCAACATTTTTGCTTATTTCTTAACAATTTAAGCACCAACACGTCTTATGTATCTCATGATGCACTTAGGATATAGGCATAGGATAACATTTAGGATGCTACAATGGTGGAGACCAGAACAAACACACAGAAAATGGAATTCTATTGAACTGACACTCGCAGGTTGGCATGCACTTTGATTATAATTTGATTACGGCAATATCAGACTTTCATACAGCGATTTACACAACACATCATGTACACACATATATCTTTACCTCAACTCTTTTCACTTTTTCACATTTTACCAGGATGTACGTTTAAACGTTTTCTTTAGTCTGCACAGCTCCAGACAGATGACTGTTAGTTAGCGGTGAGTGTAAGGCTGTTATCAACAGATGGTCAAAGGCCAAGTTGGACGTTGCCTTATGGGACAAATCGGTCGTGATCACAGACTAGCAGAATAACAATGTTGAGTGTTTCCTGTCCTCACGCTTGAATCACGCTGACAGAGGCAGGAGCAGCATCAATCCATCCATACTTTCCAAAGAACACACCACTTGCAAACCACCAAAACAGGCGGTTGGATTCATAGAACAGGTCCCAGACAGGATTCTGTTCCAGGTCACCTGTGAATCAATCCGTTCTCCCTTTGTTTACCCTAAACTTTCCCCAGCAGCGACAGCGTTTAGGAAAATGGTCCATGACCTGGATGTGAGCTGAGTCACGTCTGTGCAGTGTCAATCAGTGTTCGCAAAAAAAAAATTATTTATGCGAAAATGCCACAGATTTTTGCTTGACGTTCGTTGCTCTGCTTTGAAACCACAGTGGAGAGAATTACAAACACACACATGCAGATTCGTCTGAACATTTATTCCAATATTCCACATTTTTCAGTATGATGTGTTTACTTTGGAGATGCAGAATAGGGTCATAGGAAATCAGAACTCTGAAGTCGGGGCAGTTCTGGCACTGCGGTTTGAGAAACTAACCTTTCAACCATGGGCTGCCCTGCTGTGTCCTTGAGGAGTCCTGGAATCAAATTTTATACTAAAATAAAACTAAATATTAGCAGAAATATGTACTCAAGTATCCCATAGTAAAAGTACTTGCATGCCATTTTTTCCACTGCTGGGGAATCCAGAGCAAGCCGTACAAAACCCAACCAGCCCTCCACGTGGCCCTGTGTTTCCGTCGGGTATGGAACCTCCTGGAAGAGGCTGTGCTGGCATGGGTTCAAGTCAGACTGATGCAGATAAAACTTCATTAAGCAATCGTTACACTCGTCACACTATTTTTCAATCAGTGTGTGGGGTCACGGCTGGGGTCGGTTTTGATCATAGCCTAAAAGGAAGCAGGTCGCGCGACACGGTTCAGCCCCGCATCGATGAAGGGTCTCCGAACTAACTGCACCTCAAGCTCTGACGATGCTCTGCAGGCGACCTCTGACCTTTAACCTTTGTCTGGAAGGGATTTCCCCTCAGAGAGCCTTAAAGAAGCATCTCTGGGCTCTTATGTAAATTCAGCCTCTCTGGTTGTTGGCAGTGCCAGTCTGGTTTGGTTTGTCTGGCTTTCCCTGCAGGGTGTAATGATAGGCTAGAAACCACACTGACACCCTGTACAGACCACTTTGTGTGTGTGTGTGTGTGTGTGTGTGTGTGTGTGTGTGTGTGTGTGTGTGTGTGTGTGTGCGCGCGCACGTTCAGTCCAGTGGACTCCTTCTACATGTCGCAGTCTGGAACGCTCCGCTGAAGGCCCTAATCTGTCTGAATCAGGAGTCACGGACTAACGAACACACCCTGACACACACACACAGACCCATAAGCGAGCACACACACACGCGCGATTTCTGGCGCCCCTGTCATCAATGGTTGGCATTGGCTGCACACAGAGGGCACATTAACACACACCAGACACTTCAGGCCTCAGAGCCAGAGTGTCTATGTGTGCGTATGTGTGTGCATATGTGCGTATGTGTGCGTGTGTGCGTATGTGTGTGTGTGTGTGCGTGCGTGTGTATGTGTTTCACAGCCACTTCATGTCTCAGTTATACGCCACGTGCTGCCCTTTTCCATGCCATGCTGCCACTTTGGAAAAATGAGGAATTTCATAGTTTCACCCTCTCTGTGTGTGTGTGTGTGTGTGTGTGAGAGAACTTGTGAATTTGTGTTTTTGTGTGTCACAGTCTGTGGGAAATGGGAGAAAGGCAATTCTATGCAAATCCTGTGCCATAAGAGCACTTTAGTTCTACATTTATGCATAGACACACAAACACGCGCACACACACACACACACACACACACACACACACACACACACACACACACACACACACACACACACACACACACACACACACACACACACATACACACCAAGGATAAAGTTGTGTGCTTCATGCTCCAATGTTCCTCAGGGGGTTAAAGGTCGCAGGGCGGGGACAGGCTGAGCTCTGTGTGTGAAGGGGCGGGCTAGGTAGTTTGATCTATCCCCCTGGTATTCTCCATCTTTGTAGTCGTTGTTTCCTCATTGCGTCAGGGCCAGTGACACACACTCCCACACACACACACACACACACACACACACACACACACACACACACACACACACACACACACGCACACACACCCGCACAGCTTTCTTGTTTCTGGTGAGAAAATGAACAAAAACTCTGTTGCCGATGTGAACAGACTTTGATGGATGGATGTGTTTGCTTCTGGACAGGATCAACTTTTGATAGGAGCGCATGCAGGGGCTTAGATCAGAGATGATGTATGATATCAATCAAATCCTCCTGCATCACAAACCTCCAAAACCCATCAGTCTACATTCTGAAAACAAAGATTGTATTTATTTCGCCCTCCCAAACAGAAGTACATTGTAAGCTGTGGCCTCGGGATGACTCATGGCTTTAATAGTAAAGGATTTAACGGCCTTAACTTTCATGCCAGGAGTCATTTTGTAATAGAGGGGGTGGTGGGAAGGGGGGAGGGGGTGTGTGTGTGTGTGTGTGTGTGTGTGTGTGTATATATTTCATCCTGGAAACAAAACTACTTGATGTGTTATGAGAAAACGTCTTTACAAATGTGTTGAAAAGCAGGCTTCAAAGTGTGTTATCCCTAAATAGACATCGTTAACATCAAGAACCTTGAATGAATCAATGTTAATCTCAAAGACCTATGTGGACTCATGTGATGAAATTTAAATCTATTTTCTTTCTTGAATTATTTCACCGTTAATGCGGCCACCAGACGCTACAGTGGGTAAGTCTGGGGACACTCCTTTCCTTTTTCTAACGTAACGAATGACTCATTGCTGCTTTAAAAGGGACCTGTTTCATGTTTTCAGTGTAACATAGATGGAGTTTGTGTTGAGAATTGTCATTTAAAAAATCAAATCAATGTGTTGTAACTAAGACAAAGTCTTCGGTCCTGAACTGTCCTGAAAGCTTTGTTTTGATTCAAAACAAAGCTTGATTGAATTGGAACCGAGCAGGCTTTTTAAAGAGACAGTACCTTTAAGGGCTTGTTTCCACTGGGTGTGCACAGCGGTGTTGGAGAGTAGAAGCGTATCGATCAACCTTAATCACTGCAAATGTTTCAAAACAGATACGAGTGTAATTTGTCCCATTTAAAGTAAATAAGAGGTTGTGTGATTAAATGATTCTTAATTACTTATGTTTATTTATGCTAACTCACAATTTATTAGTTAAAAATTGTTATATTCCAATATCAGAAAAGGTCCCTCATAGGGGTTGACACACCAAATGGTTCCCAACCCGCGCCAAAGCCTTCTGGAAAAACTCAAAAAGCGATGGAGTCCAGTCAGGTTAAGTGACAACATTACCTCAGCACAGTTAGCAGATCAAAATCCTAATGAGATAATAAAAATAATTCAAAGCGGTGGGAAAGAGCTGAGGGATTCGTTTGGTTTGTAATTCTACAGCCTCTCGTAGGTGCAGCGATACGCCATAGCTCGGTTCCTCTGTGGGCTCCACGTCGCTCGGGTCCATGCTGCCGCTTCCAGTCTCCGCTCTTGCCGTTTCCATTGCCTCAGAATGGCCGTATACCATGACCTTAGTGCCGCGGAGCCACCAGAGGCAGCTTTTTACTTGCGCTGACGTGAGTTGGCCAAGTCCGGGTTGCCATGCGATCATTGGAAAAATCATGAAACGCTCGGCACAAAGGCAACAGAGCACTGACGCCTGGGCTTTTTGAAGGTCAGAGGTCAGCGCGGGGGTTTAGATCCCACAGATAATGGCTACTTACCGAGTGATGTAAAGTCTTAATTTGTCTCAATGGCTTCATTCGGACAGGAGATGAACTTTCAGGTCAGTCTGCGTGGAAATAAACAAAACGTGGAGCTCCTCTCGGTTTGCAATTTGATTAAATCATGTGATCAACTGCAAACATTAGGAAAAGAACAAGGATGTGACTTTTGAAAGGGGAGGAAACACTAACAACCCACACTGTTGTGACTGACAGGATGAAGAGTTCATGGACTGGTGGAGCAAGTTCTACGCCTCAACTGGAGAGACCAACAAGTGCGGGACGTACCTGGAGAAAGGATTTGACACTTTAAAGGTAAAGTTCAAAGTGTGTGTGTGTGTGAGAGAGAGAGGCGGGGGCGGACCCTTTTTTCTTAATTGTTTCAGGATGTTTTGCCAGTTGGCCAACAACTTCACCATTTAAATCACATTTTTGCCCCTTTGCCAGTTTCCTCCATCACTCCATCCCTTCATCCTTCTCCTCCTCCTCTCTTCTCATGCCCCCTCCTCGCGTCCCGACGCCGCGGCATTCCAGCCATTTTCCGATTTGGTCCAATGACTCATGCGTGGTGGATTTGCGTCAGTAAACACCGCAGGGGAACGGATGCAGGGAAAAGTTCGCGATTTGATTTTGTCTTCAACGATCCTTCTCGTTCGCCAATCCTCCCACGCATCACCCACGCTACACTCACCCTTATCCCGATTCTCTCGCCCCCTAACTCCGACCTTTCCTTCCTGCGGGACTCAAAGCACACGTCAGTCTTCTTGATGCCCAAACAAATGAGTAATAATGTCAGAATTTGGAATTATAAGTCTTAAATTATACCACTAACGTCTCCCTTGAAAGTCGTTTTACGTCATCGCAACAGCATTAACTTTGTCCTCGTTGTTTCTTTCCTCTTCTTTGTGTCCCTTTATAGAGTTTTACGGGCGAGCTTGGGTCTCCAACATGTACTTTTGGTGAAATACAACCAAAATGTAAAATTTAACATTCGATTTTTTAGTGGCGCGATTAAACCGATCATGCTGATTGGCAGCCAGGATTAGTGCAGAATTCTTTAATCCTGTCTGGGAATGTTTGGGTTTAAGTATCAGTATATCTCCAAAAGGTTTCAACTTACAAAAAAATGCCAGTGATCAATTTTGGGGTGTAATTTCCCGAAAATCATAACAATTTGTATAGTCATCAGCATATCGCCTTTGTATCGTGTGGAAAGAGAAATAATAAATCTTTGTTTCATCAAAGCCTACAAAAATCGAAAAGTAGCCGATGTAACGGAGAACAATGATATTGTCTGTCAGAGTCTTTTCTGTGGCGTAGGAAGCATTTTCAATCATGTCACCGCGGCCGCTGGAAAGACGCCTTTTAGCTTTTGCGACGTTTCAAAACATTGCTGCAAGTTCATTCATTGAATGTGCTGCAATGACCAATGAGCCCATCCCCTCCACCCGCACGCTGCCAACACCTCCTTCTTACACCAACGGAAGATTAGCGAAGCCTCATTTAGACTCCCCTCCGTGATATTGAGAACCTCAGTGTGACTTCATGACAGTCCAAACCCCTTCGCCGCCCTCCATCTCCGCCCCCCCTCGTCTCCCTCCTTTCTCCCTGTGCAGTAGGTTTGGTTTGTCTTGCTATACTGTCACAGAGAGATGGAACACTGTTTCCACCCTTCCTCTCCTTCTCGCTCCTTTCACCTCCTCCTCATCCCTCCCCTGGTACTGGGTTTGGCGCAGGAGGCCTGTAGTGTTGCAGTGAGCCAGTGTTTCCAGACTTGTCTTTCTCTTGCATCACCCGCTTTCTTTCAACTCCTTTTGATTACTCCTCACACCTCTCACCTCCTCAGCCCCAACTTCACCTTTAGCGCACAAGTATCCCTGTCATCACCCCTTTATAGGCTGGAGGCCTCGTGTGCATAAGGACATAAATCACTTTAAATCTGTGACCGCTGGATGTAGTTTTGGCCCAGCCGGAGTATCACGAACAGAGAGAGAACAGAGTGAGAACAGAGTGAGAACAGAGTGAGACATCCTTCCAAGGTTATCTAGATGATCTCAAATTTGGCTGCGACTTTTCACAATTCTGGACGCAGCTGAAGGAGATAAAACAAAAGCGAATCCCCCTACCTGCTGCTGATTTCTGTGTTCGGTCCCAAAAAAACGTGTGAGTCTAAAAAGTATCTACACACACACACACACACACACACACACACAGAGCTGTCGCGGCTTCATCTTCGCTCTCTTCGTCTCTCCTCTGTGTGCTGTTGAGCTGCTGCTTCCAAGCATCTGTTCCATTTTCATCATTCCTCTCTTCCCTCATTCCGTTCCTCCAACTGAACTTCACCCCCAATATCCCCTCCTTCACCTCTGTCCACCCAAATCTTAGCCCTAATACCCTTCTCCTGCCCTTTCTGTCTCCATCTCTTCCCTTACCCTTTATTACTTCATTAAAAAAGAAGTCGCATTAGATGGAATTGACCTATACTCCTGGTCCTCTTTCTCATCCTCATCCTGGTCCTCATCCTTGCCCTCCTCCTCCTCCCCCTCCTCCTCCTCCTCCTCCTCCCCCTCCTCCTCCTCCTCTATAGAACTGTAGGTCTGGTGTTCTGCTGCTGAAGTGAACCATTGTTTCCAGCCCGTCTCACTCTCTGAGAGATCGCTTTTTCAACAACTTGACGCAAAGCTTTCATTCCTCTGTGATAGGAAAAGAATGAGAGAGAGAGAGAGTGTGTGTGTGTGTGTGTGTATCTGTGGCTTTGTATCCAGACCTATGTATCTCTTTCTGTACGTCACTGACGTAAACAAACATTGTTAATGAAAACAAATGAATCTTTTTGTGCTTTTGACACATAGTTGTCCCTGCCCAGATATAGACCCAATTACACACACATACTCTCTCTCTCTCTCTCTCTCACACACACACACACACACAGCTGCCAGCACCCCTACAGAGTGAGCATAATATGGTGTTGAGTAGCCTTTGGCTCTGGTTATTAATCCAATACTAGTGGAATTTCACTGACCATTACTCAAATATGATGCCATATAGATGTGTGTGTGTGTGTGTGTGTGTGTGTGTTTTAGATGACATCAGCAATGCTTCAATTGAGTGAACAACATTGTTGAATAAATACAGTTTTAAGATGTAAAACAATCTTCTCTTCCTCCTCCCCCTCCTCCTCCTCACCTGCAGGTGTATGACAGGGAGTTGGAGAAGGTTGGCAGCTTTGATGGTCTCTCGGATTTCTGTCAGACGTTTAAACTGTACAGAGGAAAGACCCAGGATGAAGGAGAAGATCCGTCAGTGGTGGGAGAGTTCAAGGTACTCACACCACACCACGTCATGCCTCACCACGTCACGCCTCACCACGTCACGCCTCACCACGTCACGCCTCACCACGTCACACCTCACCACGTCATGCCTCACCACGTCACGCCTCACCACGTCACACCTCACCACGTCACGCCTCACCACGTCACGCCTCACCACGTCACGCCTCACCATTCCACGTCACCTCATGTCACTTCACGTCACTTCACGTCTCATTTTATCTTGATAACAATATGCGCCATCACTACTCAAAGGACTTGTTGCCCTCATATTTGTTCACCTGTCTTACGCAGTCTTCTCCTCTCTGACCCCCTCACCCTCTTCATCAGGGGATGTTTAAGATCTACAAGCTGCCAGACGACCCCTCTGCCACTCGCCCTCCCAATCAGTTCAGAAAGCTTCCCCCCAACGGCGTGGAGGAGTGCCTGGTCCGGGTTTACATCATACAGGCAGAAGCCCTCCAGCCCAAAGACACCAATGGAAAGGTACGGCGGGAGGATGGAGAAGAAGGAAATAAAAGGGATGGGAGGGAGATCAATTACGGTCACTTTGCAT
The DNA here is from genome assembly GCF_046128005.1 of Genypterus blacodes. NCBI lineage: Eukaryota > Metazoa > Chordata > Actinopteri > Ophidiiformes > Ophidiidae > Genypterus > Genypterus blacodes. The sequence continues at coordinate 187,386 of NW_027467053.1, read as the reverse complement.
GAATGTGTTGTGTGTTTTCAGTGTGATCCATATGTGAAGATCACTTTGGGGAAAAAGACCATAAACGACCACGATCACTACATCGCCTCTACACTGGACCCCGTCTTTGGAAAGTATGTAATGCCCCTTTAAAGTGTCACTTTTCCTTTATAGAAAATGCTTCTTCAACACAACAAACTTCTGTGGTTTAGTTCTTAAACTCTCTTAAGTCTTTAAGTACCTAACATGCGCATAACAGAGAAATGTCACCTTTGTTGTCTCGCCTCCTTGCCGCTGTATCAGTTCTGTTGCCCGGTTTGTTTTGTGACGCTGTACATGCGAGTACATTTGGCACACACTTCCTATTGAGTATTCTTTCCTATTGAGTATTCTTATCTCCTTCTAAATGGTGAAATCGTCTAGCTTTGCATCCCTTTCCTTCCACTCCTTCGTCCCTCCATCTATCTTTCTCTTCCTCTTCATCTTTTCCTTCATCTGGTCAGTAGGGGTCGCTGCGCTCACACCGGTCACAGTTATGCCAGGCGCTGGGAGTGAAAGCAGAGCGAGTGCTGCCTGGAAGCTTGAGGCCCAGAGTGCAAACTACATTCAGTGACAGATGCTAAACCAATGACCTAATGACCCTAAAGACCTCAGATCAAGACGTAACAATGAAAGCACAGCGATGAAGTTTTGCGTCATCCCTGCCTGATTTCTCCCCAGGTTGTATGAGCTCCATTGTTCCCTCCCACTGGAGAAGGACCTCCGTGTGATGGTGTACGACCACGACATGCTGACCAAGGATGAGAAAATTGGCGAGACGGTCATCGACCTGGAGAACCGCTTCCTGTCCAAATATGGAGCTCTCTGTGGCCTGCCACAGGCCTACTGTGTGTGAGTAATGTCCATGTGGTGCATACAGTACATGTGTGTGAAAATACATAGATTGAATTGCATAATTGCCACCGCAGAGAGTTGTTTTCACCTCAGTTTGTGTGTGTGTGTGTGTGAAGATTTGTACAGAGGTGCACCAAGGAACATTTCTAGTATATTTCGAGGCGAATAGCTAAGTAAGATAAGTCATTGTTTTAGGCCATAGACAACCATTCAGACTGCTGACAGACCTGTGTTACCACAAGGTGGCAGCAGAGCACAACCAGCCTTCACTACCTCTGGATCTGGTCCTTAGGAAATAATTTTCAGATAGGAGCTTTATTATATTTATCAGGGCATATCCTGGCAGTGCTACGAATATGTAAGTAGCACCATTACCCAGCTGAGATGGAGCTGATTGAAGTGAAAACAGTTTGAACCAGAACAGCTGAGCCATTATTTATTATTGATTTCCTAAATATCAAATTGTGTATAACAATATAACACATCATATAAAACTCCTGACTCTCACCTACCAGCTCGGGCGTAAACCAGTGGCGAGACCAGTTGAAGCCCAGTCAGCTGCTGTCCAAAGTGTGCGAGCGACAAAACCTGCGGCGGCCTGTCTACAAATACGACCGGGTCCACTTCAGAGGGCGCGAGTACACGGCTGCAGACCTGGGTGAGTCACTCTGAACCTCTACACGAGGCAAACAAGGCAGGACATTTGGTCGATGTGCGGACAGGCCAACGGGGACGGGTGTGTCCCGTCTGTAATCGTCCTCTCGTATTCCCAAAGTGCTCTGGATTTGCTGAAACAGCTGGAGGTAATCGCAAGAGCAGATTTCCAAACGGGCCTGCATGAAATCAGGATTTTGTGCACTTTAAACTTGTTCTGCATCTACACGCTCGCGAGCTATGAGTGTGTGTGTGTGTGTGTGTGTGTGTGTGTGTGTGTGAGTTTGTGAAAAGATTGGATTGAAAAAAGTCCTGCAAAGAGAGGGACTGAGAAAAGGAGAGAGAGGGGCAGGGACGTGTCAAGTGTGGGGCAGCAATGAGGGCGTTGGCGCCACTGAACACACACACACACACACACACACACACACACACACACACACACACACGCACACACACACACACACACATTCAGTGCATGGCTGATTGACAGAGTCTCCATCAAACCTTCCATCATTAAAAGTGATTTACAGAAAGCAGAAAAGCACACACTGCACAGATATACAGAAGGTTATTCTCATCTTGTGTGTGTGTGTGTGTGAGTGTGTGTTTGTAACATTTGTGTTTTATGTGTTTATGATTATTGTGTTTGTGTGGTTATGTGTGTGTACGTCTTTGTACGTGAGTATGTATCATGGGGGATTTGTTTTCCATTTTATTTCATGACCGATTGGGTGAGAGGAGCGGAAAGATTGAGTGAGTGTGTGTGTGTGTGTGTGTGTAAATGTTCAGCGCTTCTGACAAGTTCCGTAGATTCACAGCACTTAGATAACTCTGCACCGTACTCACACTCCACACATATCTCTCTTTTCTCCCTTCACAGCCTCTCCTCCTTTTCTTTGTTCCCCTTCCTTTCTTCCTTTCTTTACCTTTGCTTTTCCTCTTTCATCTTCCTCTCCTCGGTTTCTTCTCATTGGCATTTCCACTTCCTTCCTGCTTCTTCTGTCTGTCTTCGCCCTTTGCATTCTTCTTCTCCACCTTTCCTATTCCTCCCTCTGACTGGACGGAGGGATGAGATGAGAGGGAGAGAAAGAAAGAGTGATAAACCACAGGACCACCTGAGGAGCAGAGCATTGAGATAAATATTAAAGATTCATATTCACTGTCGACACACACACACACACACACAGCCGGCGCGACGCAAGGTCATGGTTGTAGTTTTGCCGATTTATGGTAGAACTGTATGTGTGTGTGTGTGTGTGTGTGCGTGCGTGGACAAGCCAACGTCAACATCGTGGTCGTCTCTCGGTGAGCGAGGAGCGCCGCCGCATTCTTTTTCCACAGTTGCTGCGGTTACCATGCGTCAGCCCGCTGCCCGTCAAAAGCAGCTGCTAATTGGCTGAGGGGGAGCGTTCCTCTTCTTCTCCTTCTCGTGCTCCTCTTTTCCTTTTCTTCTTCTCTGTTTGCACACCTCCCTCGCTCCCTTTCATCTCCTTTCCTGCTATGTTTCCTTGTCTTTTTCCTCCATCCTTTCCTTCTCTCCTCTACTCTTCATCGCCCTCCTCCTCTTCCTCCTCTAATTTTCGAGGTTACTCCAAGTTTACAGCAATAAACTTTTGATGTAGTTTGATGTTTGAGTTTTGCTTGGATGCTTTGCAGATTTTCCTCATTCAGTTTTGATGCAGAGACCATTGAACGGCTTAATGCTATGAGTGTGTGTCTGTGTGTGTATGAATAATGAATAATTCCTATTCAAATCGGTCTCCTCCCAGTCACTCCAGTGTTCTTTCTTTCCACTTTCCACTTTTCAAAGCATTAGTAGTCATTTTCTGAATGTTGTGACCTCCAGTTCAACCTCAGTGTGTGTGTATGTGTGTGTGTGTGTGTGTGTGTTTCAGAGGACAATAAGGCCTCCAACCCTCACCTGGGTCCACTGCAGGAACGACTGTCCCTCCACATTTTGAGGAAGCTGGGTTTGGTACCTGAGCATGTCGAGACAAGAAAGCTATACAGCCCACTGCAACCTGACATAGAGCAGGTAACACACACACACACAAACACACACACACAGACACAGACACACTGATGTTGAGAAAACATTTCTATTTTGATTGGTTGGTTGTGCTCTCAATCAGGGGCGACTGATGATGTGGGTGGACTTGTTCCCCAAGTCTCTTCCACCACCCGGACCCCCATTCAATGTCACACCACGCAAAGCCAAGAAGTACGAACACACACCCAGTCAAGTTTCAGTTGATTGATTAATCCCAATAAGCAATTGATTAATCAATCAAAGTGTTGTGAAGTTAAGGTAATCAGGTTCATTGGCTCTTATCCAGATTCTTCCTGCGTTGCATCATCTGGAACACAAGCGACGTCATACTGGACGATGTCAGCATCAGCGGCGAGAGGATGAGCGACATCTACGTGAAGGGGTACGATAAGGGGTCGGGCCAAGCTAACCGTGTATTAACTATGAAGTGAGACACTGTTAGTTGTGGTTAACTTTCACATTTTGCTCTCATTCTCAGCTGGATCCACGGACACGAACACAACAAGCAGAAAACGGATGTCCACTACCGCTCGCTGGGTGGAGAGGGGAACTTCAACTACAGATTCCTGTTTCCCTTCCACTATCTACCTGCAGAACAACTCTGCATCATCGACAAGAAGGTAGGAAAGGAGGGACGGAAGGTGAAATGTTATAATTTTCCGGAAATGTCCAATTTTGTGTCCAAATGAGACATAGGTCCGAACTAGTTCTGAACTAGGTCCGAACTAGGTGCCTTCTGGCATCAGTTGGCAGCTTGTGCAATATTGGCCTATAAGTAGCCAGGAGAACGTTGTGGAGATATTCAGTACATGCAGACGAGAGAGAGAGAGAGAGAGAGAGAGAGAGAGAGAGAGAGAGAGAGAGAGAGAGAGAGAGAGAGAGAGAGAGAGAGAGAGAGAGATGGAGAGGCGGAGAGACGGAGAGACGGATGGAGAGAATGAGGGGGAAGACCGAACAGCACTCTGTACTTAGCACTCTGGCAACAAAAAGGAAGTTGATTGATACTGTTAGATATTGCATAGAGCAGCTACATGCACACACATACACATACACACACGCATACACAATCCACAGGGTCCCACCCATGCTTCTGACAGCTGCGGAGTGATAACTTAATGTACTTGGACGCCGTTGGTGGATAAAATGAGCCAAGCGATGAACACATACACACTAACAGATTTACACTAACATGTGTACATGCTTTAGCAGTCACACATGGATGCGTAACACACACACACACACACGGTCGCAGACGCGCGCTCACACACAGACAGGGTGTAGTGTGTTTACGCTCAGTGTTTGTGTGTGTTGTTATGAAGTGTGAGAGCATGCTGTGGATTTAGCCTTAGATTTAGAGAGTCAGTGTGAAGTCATGACACAGACTGAAACACTCAAATAAACACACACTGGAAGATGGCCGATAACACTTACAACAAATCTATGTTTTTAAACAAATCCATGCAGTCTATCACAGTTAAAGCCTTTGTTGCCCTGTAATTGCTTCAGATTTTGCAATGTGTGCAATGAGTAGCATTTAGAATTTTCTCTAAATTCTGACCTGAACTCAAAACCGCCCAACTTCTTCTGCTGAGAGAAAACATCAACTGGTGTTATTTTCTTTCTAAACCTGCAAACTTAGCTTGTTGGTCGTCACTTATCAGAGTTCTTTCCTGATTTTTCATCAATTTAAAGCTTTTGTTCAGTGAGACTAAAAGATAGATAGAGTTTTGCGTTTGCACTAATTTTGACAAATGAAATTCTGGGTTCAGGTGAAGACCAGAAGTCTGTAGACTGTATACTATCCTGTTACTGTACAGCCCGCACAAATCAGCAAGAAAACGAGGAAAATATGGGAAGAAAAGGGTAGAAACGTCTGGAGAGGCAATTCAGAGAGAGATTCCAAGTGTGCACTAGGAAGCGTTTATTGTATTCCTGGGTTGAAAAGCAAGAAGACAAACAATCAGATCCCAAGGAAAGGTGAGGGAATGGAAAAGGTAGAGGGAGGGAACTGGACAGTGAAGCCCATTAGGGAGCAGATGGGAGAGGATAAGATGCTGTCTGGCAGTTTAGTGTCAGTGTACTAGAGGTGATAATAGGTACACAAAGCATGCGCACTGCACAGTATGTGTACACACACTGGCAGATGTACACACACACACACACACACACACACACACAGACACACACACACACACTGCAGTGTGGAAGTGGTGATGTCGTGAGAGATGTATCGAGGAAGTGATGCTCCGCTCTGCATTCTCACTGTCCCACACAGCATTACAAAGGCTAATAAAATGTGATGATTACATTTCGCGCACAATATAAAAACATCGCAATAATGCAAACGGGACGCTGGATGGTTCGTTTTCACTTACACAACGTTATCATGAGCGGGGAATTTAACATATAGCTCATCATAGGTTAACCCTATGAGGTGAAATTGTCACTGGCACTTGGGCTCTGGGTAAATGTTGTTATACTGAGCTCAACTTTTGTCTCAATCAAGCCTTTTCTCACAAAGTTAGACCCATTGTTGCAGCCATGGTACTTTCAACATCCTTTACACCAGGGGGCATGACCGGTTGGCATGGCGGACCAGGCTTTAACTCAGCCATGAGGCTTTGTTTTGGTCTTGCATCACGTAAAGCGCCAATGAATTGTCCCTGAAATTCTGCACGGCCCTAAAGCGCCTCCATGTCAAACTTCCGAACTTTCAACACATCGTGAAAATCGTCCTGTCTCTGCAATTTAAAGCAGGAATGTCATAAAAATGGTTAAGATACTGTCAACTCGGTCTTGGATCGTTTTTACGAATCTCTCTCTCTCTCTCTCTCTCTCTCTCTCTCTCTCTCTCTCTCTCTCTCTCTCTCTCTCTCTCTCTCTCTCTCTCTCTCTCTCTCTCTCTCTCTCTCTCTCTCTCTCTCTCTCTCTCTCCCTCTCTCAGGAACATTTCTGGAGTCTGGCTAAGGCTGAGAATAAACTGTCTCCTAAACTTACCATCCAGATCTGGGACAATGACAAGTTTTCCTTCGATGACTATCTCGGTAAGGCGTATAGTGTGTGTGTGTGTTTGTTTCAGGGTGTGTTTGCCATGCGTTTGGTAATATCCGCTGATGTATTGCGTGGTGGTCTGTCATTGGCGGGTTATGGTGTGTTTGTTGTTATCTTGTGGTGACTGTGATAAATTGTGTCACTAATAATTGCGATTCCCTCCACTCCTGCCTGACTCACAGTTTTCACTGTTTCGGCTGTAACCACAGCAACGTGCTACATCACCACAATTTTAGCATGCGCTGGTATTTACCGCTCCCCCTTTAAAGTGAGCTCCAGAACTGATCTTTCACCCCCGCACAATCATTTTGTGGACATTTGAGCCGCCTGATCCTTATTTTGGCCGAAAATAATCCAGACAGACAAACTACTGTGATAACATTCGTCTTCACAATAACCTCTCATCTTCTATTTCCAATGTGTTGGCAAACTTCAGAGAAAGGAAGGGAGGAGTCTGTTTTTTCAGACTCAAGCTGTCAAAGTTCTGCCCTAATATTACCCCGGCTCCATCCCCCAGAATAACTCACCGCCACGACTCTATTGCTTTATTCCACCCTTTTCCACTTTCTCCCCCAGTGAGGGTTAGGGATGATCGTCTGCTGGCTGCGTGCTTGTCTGCGGCGTGAGAAGAGGAAGATGAGAAATCCAGATTGCTTTGATCTGATTCTGTCTCCCCACGTCTCTCAAAAGTTGACCTGCCCGGTCCGCTGCGACGTTTCTCTCCTTCGAGTTTGTTCACGTCTCATAGTCTGCGAGTCTTGCTGCTGTGGCTCTGTGGTCACCTCAAAGCATTTCTTCCATGCCTGCCTGTCTTCAGCTCGTCAGTTCGGACCGCTGACTGTTAATCTGCGCACAGTGCAAGGGTCAGGAATAAGCCATTTTCCTATGGTCGCATATTTAAACTCTGGAAAAACACTTTGAGTAGATCTCTGATCCCAGCATCAGTCATTTATCAATCCACAGTCCCTCTGTAGTGGCTGTCAACACCCTTCAAAACTACAGTAACAACCCTACCCCACGGGATTAGTTTTAATTCAGTAAAAACACACTCTGTAATTACTTATCACAAAAACAGGCTAATTGGATGGCTGACATTGCTGGATTTTGCAGATTTATTAGTTTACATGTTTTCATCTGAATTGCCAAGGAACATTATGAGCATTCATCCAGGAATAAAAATCTGTTCTTTCTTCCTGATGTATTGAAATGAATTGAAATAAGTATCAACATTTGGTGGATTTCACAACTGGGGGAAGAAATTACCACTAGTGAGGCACAAGTGCAAATTGTGGCCTGAGGGTGGTGCTAGAGGAAAGGCAACAGACTGAGTCAATGAAGGTGAGTTTGCTTAGTTTGATGGAAACCCATCTGATGTATTCACGCGGTGGCTGCTAAATGTTTCATGTTTCACCTGAAGCTATCAAAGCTGAGTCTTTGGAGCTTCTCATTTTGGATCAGAGGTGCCTGTGGAGTTACACTGACAAAGGGCATTCTGAAACGTTCTGCAATGTGGATGTTTCAGGTCATCTGGAGATGGATCTGAATTACATGATTCGTCCAGCCAAGTCTCCACAGAAATGCAACCTGGAGCTGCTGGACCAGCCGGTGGATAGACTGGTGTCACTGTTCGAACAGAAGACCGTCAAAGGGTGGTGGCCGTGTACCTGCGACCAGAACGGAGAGAAGATTATCGCCGTATGCACAGACACACACACACAGACACACACACGCAGAAACTGACCTGTGCCATTGTTCCTGGTGTTCTGCGTTCACAGGCCTTGTCCTTGTTTTGCTCCTGCAGGGGAAGGTGGAGATGTCTCTGGAGATCATCACAGAGCATGAGCAGGAGGAGAGACCAGCGGGCCTGGGCCGAGACGAACCTAACATGAACCCTCACCTGGAGGAGCCGATGTCAGTATCAATCACACACACACACACATTTATACCCTCAATCTGAATCGGGCCAAACTGCGTCTTTTCTCTCCTCCCAGGCGTCCTGAGACTTCATTCCTGTGGTTCTCCTCCCCCTACAAGACCCTGAAGTTCATCCTCTGGAGGAGGTTCAAGTGGCTGATCATCCTCTTCATCTTCCTCTTCCTCATCTTCCTCTTCCTTGGCGTCTTCCTCTACTCTTTCCCGGTAATTGTGACTCTGGCTGCCTTGGTTTGTTTGTGTTGGTAAAAGCTACAGGGATAAGCGACAGAATAACTCCTCTTTCTGTTCCTCCCCTTGTCCTGCAGAACTACGCTGCCATGAAGATGGTTGGACCTTTCGGACCTGCGAAGGGAGCAGAGTAAAAGAAAGAAAGAAAGAAAGAAAGAAAGAAAAAGAATTTAAACTCAGTGATTTTCATCTTAAGATTGTTGTCTTCGCTGTGAATTGGTGACCTTAGTCCGACACTGCGTCACAGACTTTTGTACAGATTAGCAGATGTGTGTGTGTGTGCCTATCCATTCGTGCCTTTGCTGCTGCTGAATAGAAAACATAAAGTGCCGCAGCTGCTTAACTGTACATCCATTCATTATCCCCTGTGTATGTGTGCGAACGTGTGTGGGAACCATCATTCCTCCTCACTCCTTTCATCTCCCTTTCCATTTAATCCCTCGCTCACGCAAAGAACAGAAGCTCAAACGCTCGTCACTGAACGCTGCCATGTCAGGGGGAAACCCTGCTGTGATTTCCCGCAGCACCGGGAAGAAGATTCAGGTCAGCCGTGATCGTTCAGGACTGAGTTAAGGTTTAGATGGAAACTTTTTTTTATAATTCATTCATAATATGTCCTTGCTACATTTGCAGCCTTCCTCCTTTTCCTCCTTTTCCTCCTCTTCCTCCTCTCCTACTTCTCTTCCTCTTTCTCCGGTTCTCTCCCCTCCTTCCCGTCTTTCAGCACTCTCCAAGTTCACCAGGTTAAGTCGGGGATTTGCTCATGTTTCTCTGTGGGTCAGACGTTTATTAGTACAAAGCTTTTATGTAGATAGATGGATTCAGATAAGGAGCCACATACACACTCATGCGTGCACACACACGCACACACATTTTCTCTCACTATGTGGATGCTAACCGTTAACGAATTCTACAAAGGTCAAGCTTTTTGAGCACACAGTCCATTTAGGTTGTGTGCTTTTACATTTGTGTGTGAGTGTGTGTTCTGGTCATGAAAGAGTCACGGCCCCAATCGACCCATGGGCCTTTTGACAGAGGCCTGCATTGCGTGCTCTCTTAAAGTTATAGCACTCACACTCACACACACACACACACACACACACACACACACACACACACACACACACACACACACACACACACACGCACACACACACACACACACAAACACACACAAATTCTGAAACAGGAAGACTAATCCACCCAGATTCTACAGGATTTCCTGAAGGACGTGTCTGTACGTGAATGTGTGTGTGCGTGTGCATGTGCATGTGTGTTTGTGTGGTGTTGGTCTTTTGAACTTTAAATAGCCCCTGCTGGCTTAGTAAAGAAGGAAGGGGAGAAAAAGTTCAGATAGGCATGAAGGAGTTTAGTAAAGGAGACAAGAACAGCCAGCCTCCTCTCCTCTCCTCTTCCCTTCTCTCGTCTCCTCCTCATCCCTCCTCTCCTCTCCCTTCTGCTCCTTTTTGGCTGCATTCCATTCTGATGCTAAAAGATTTGGGCAATGAATAAATAATCATTTTAATTCTAATTTTTAATCGACCCTTTCAAACCCTGCAAAGTTTCGCCAGATGGAGGCAACTTCTCTGACTCAACTCTACGAGCTTTAGAATAGAAACGCTGTGTGTTCAGACAATCCCGCTGTCAGCTCATACTTCCAATTGAAGCCTCAAGATGCCTTTGTTATGCAAAGTTATTGTTACTATGCCGACTCGTCACTGTTTGCTTGCTGTTTCTGTCTGTAAACGCAATGTGCCTTTAGCTTTTAGCTCCAGCTGCTTTGCTACCCTGTCGCACCTGAAGTGTCTCGTGCCTCAGCATGACGTAGAACAACAAAGAGACTAGAATCAATTATTTCATTTAGCTGTAGCCATAGCAGCAGACTCCAGTTGCCTTAATGAGGCTTACTGCGCTTGTTGCAAAGGTAAACATTGATTTGTGGCAGGTATTCACATCGCCAAATGTCCGGTGGTTTCAAATACTATGTTTACATGCACTTAGTACTCTGATTATTCGTCCATTTTGCAATGAATGCAAAAACTCAAGTACAAGTGGATGTTACTTGGACTAAGCATACTTTGATTCCATATACATGATATTTGAAAATTTAAATCTGTTGCCTTAATCACAGTGGAATCTGAGTTGTGACGTGTATGTACGTGTACTAAATGTTTCAGTGGAATTAAACTGCATTTCAACAATGACTTACATAGGGATGTAAGTGCTATCACATTCATTACTCCCTAGTATATCATAACATCAAGTGTAAGGTTAAATAAGATAATATGACCCCTTTAAAGTTTTAACCCTCGCAGATATTTTTCTTTTGCCTGTACGTAATTCACTTTTAAATGATCGTTTAAAGGATTACGCAAGCCTGTGTAGCAGCTGAGAAAATTCTGTGACCTTTAGACTTTAAAACCCTGAAAAGCTGTTTCAGATCTGCTAAAATGCCTGGTTGGTAATCCTGACGTTGTTTTGTTAATCCGTAAAAGGTTCAAACAAAGCCAAGCCTCATCTTCCTATTACGTGTGTGGCTACAGCAGAGCGTATTACACTCTGGACGTACCGTAGCTTCAACCACAAGCATCCCTGTGTGTTTGCCTGTAACAAACTCCCAATGCCTTTTCAGTATAAACCCAAAGCTGAGCGCCAAAATACTGCAATGTCCAATAACTGTCACGGCCTCTGTCTTGGAAGAACTGGTGTGCGCACAGACCAACAACTTTTGCCTTTAGGTGTCCCTGTATTGCTGGAAACTGGTGTTTGATACAGTCTGTGTTTGCACCAGTGACACCAAGATACATTCCTGTGCTGGTATTGTTCACAGCAGTTAAACATGACAGACAGTATTGATGATTGGTTATATTTTATGTATTGTTGAAGACACAGACTGAATGTATTCTGAACATGATGTGTATTTGATACCTGTCTACAAAGAGCAATATTGTGTGCACTGCATCATGATAGTATTACGAATAAAACTGCATTTGAGGTCGGTGCATGGCGTGTTTGTTTCCATCGTGCTTACTGAAAGAAGGCTTAAGACAAACTGTTCTTGGGAAAAGAGGGCAGATGTAGAGAGAGGAAGAAGAGGGGAAAACTGGAGTGGAGGTGCAGAGCAACCTGCAGAGATGGATGGATGAAAGGAGAGTCACATTTTCCTGAAGTAAACGTACAGAGCAAAAGAGTTGGATAATTGAGCTCAGAGAGACTCGAGAGTCAGCGGAGGGACCGTTAACCTGCATGGACAGAAGTTGACACACACACACACACACACACCATACATGTTCTTGCCAATACATAAACTGGGACCTGTAAATCTGGGTAATGGCTGGTAGTGTGCGCGCACGCACACACACACACACACACACACACAGTGTACAGTACAGCATGTGCTGGTAGGCCCAGGCATGAAAATACACACAATTAGTTTATTTTGTGCAAAGCTTTCACACTTATCTGTGACTCAAAAATCTCACACAATCTATTATTTATAATCATATTTATAATGGTCATTTTATAGGAAAAGCAGACTTTTGCCCTTTTTGTCTCCCTTACTCATCATTTTCACAAACACATAAATAATAATACAATAATAAAATTAATAAATAAGCAATAGGATAAATAAATGTTAAGAGACCAACTACAAATGTGTTATCTCTACAATATTACCGATATTCTGGCTAATAAGAGCTCAGGGAAGGCGATATGTCAAAGGTGTAAATAATCGAATAATCAACTTGTTTGTTATCAGGAGACATGATGCCATGAATCAGCAAAAGTTAGGAGTAGAATCTCATTGTCCGTTTGAATTCACATTTAAGAGCCTCCGTGTCTTATTTAAAGGCACTTCGTGTTATTGAGAGACTTTTTTCTACAACAAATGGATTTAAATCGTCGAAGGTTTTTTTGAATTTTTTTATAAAGAGTATCTGAAAACGGCGATTCCGCCTTAATCAGGACAAAATGGCAGCCGTGGTGGCGTCCGGTGTGCTACAGGTAAGAGACGATTTCATATTACAATTTCTCACCGGAAACGCTGTGTAACGTTGGAATTTGGACAACAATTGTCTCCCAAAGACGCCAGAAAGCATGTCGGTGGTTTAAAAACGCGTTTTGCTGTACGTGTTGTCAGTTGTGTGTTCATTTGTTTGTTTCTCTGAGATTTGTTTTTAAATGTGCGCACTTCCGCCGTCGTTTCCCACGGAGTTTCCACAGTATTCTTACGCACTTTGTGATTGTCGTTGCCTGTAAAAGTGACATTACCGCACAGTAAAAAAATACAAGTAAAATTAATGCATTTACAAATTAGCTTTGTGAATGAAGTATGACTCGTTAAGGCACTAAGGACAGAGGGAGGAATAAAAAGGAAGCTAGGACGGTGAAATTAAGGAAAGAAAGCATTTTATTTATTGTTATTTTTAGCTGTTTTATATACATGTACATTTATATTTATATTCTTATTTTTATCCGTCACCTGGTGCAGTTTATTGTACTATTCCAATTTTCATTTGTAGGTGTGTAGTTCACTGACCTTGGTGCGAACCCACAGCATCCCCACAAGTCTGACTTTGACAGATTCCCTCCGCTGAGCGTCCATAACCCTCAATTATTCCTTTGCTTTCCTTCCTGTCCCTACTTTCCCTCCCTCCTCATCCCTCCTTCCACCCGTCCACCCATCCATCCCTCCTGGTGCCTCATCGCTCCCATCCTCTCCTTCTCTCTCGCTCTTTCCTCCTCTAATCTTTCTCATCTTCTCTCTTTCTCAGGGGTGTTGTTATGGTCAGCAGGAACCTCTGACCACATTGTGTGTATGTATGTGTGTGTATGTATGTGTGTGTGTGTCTGAGCAGTGTGGGTGGGCCGTGGCTGTGGTCTATCTCCTCTCCCCCTCGCTGCCTCTGACCTTCGCCGTCTTCCTCCTGTTCTCCCTCCCTCTTCCCTCCTCCCTCATTTATCACTCAGTTCCGTGCCTCTCCCTCCCCATCACGCACTCGTCAAACTTCACAAGTGCATTTTCCCTCTCACAGCTTGTGCTTTCGTTGCCAAATCGTTCCGCAAAACAGCTCTCTCATCTGCTGTTTTAGTCAGACTCTCCAATGATGTCAACATTTGTTTACAGATCGTGTGTACATCTGTAGGTGAAGCCATGCTGTATTCCTGGACTCTGTGTGTGTGTGTACATCTGTGTGAGTGTGAAGCTTTGAAACATGGAGGGGTCAAAGTGCGCCGTCTTCTCTAAACGTGATGGAAAATGACCCGAGGGGTGGCTGGCACACAACATTTTAGCTATTTCATTATCACCTCAAAAGAAACACACACACACACACACACACACACACACACACACACACACACATTGTAGCAGTTGTGGAGGCCAAACATCAAACACTTACAGCTTGTAAACCTCAGTAGCCCCATCTGTACCTGTGAGTCTTATCCTTCACACTGCCAAAGTTCAGACTGGTGATATCAACTTACACACACACACTTGCAGATGTGCAGCGAGAGCTCATTCTGACACCTCAGAGGCCGTCCAGAGTGCAAGCGTGCGCCTCAGGTTTGACTCGATGAACTCCTCTATTAACGAAGCCTGATGTTTACCGTTTGGCTCTTAAGTCATCTTCAGCTCAATTTTGGATTAGGTTTAGGAAAACCTATTGGAAGTTGCAGCCACCTGCACCAGGCCTGGCTTTGGGAAATGTTACAGGAAGGTGATGAAAGCAGACGATGAGCGTGTCCCTGACAGATCCATAGGCAGGAGACACTGTGTGATGTCACCCATAGCTTTCTCGAGGTCATTTTCAAACAATTTTAGGCAAAACTTTGCAAAATCTGACTCAAACTGACAAATTGGCAACAGCCAATCAGGGCAAGGATGCTGTGATACGTCCGCAATGTGGCCTATGACTTCGCATCCATTCTTGTGTAAAAGAATATAATACACTACAAGACGCAAGGGTCCGTATTGTCTGTCAGCTGGAACGAGATGCTGAATTGTTTTCTGTTGACCATACAGCACCAACACACGGTTATAAACTCACTTTACACGCCATGCTCCTCTCATTAGTCTTTGTCTTAACTAGCAGTGAGGAATGCAGTTGAACAGCGTAGTGGAAAAAGCAGTATAATTTAACAAGACGCTAATCGCTGAAATGTTTGGCCGACTCGTCACCGCGCGACTTCATGCTGTGATGTCTTCCAGAGCTCAGGTAGAGACGACGGCCCGCCCGTTACCTCATCCTTTCGTTCATCTCGCACTCTGAACTGGTGCTCAGTCTTACAGCTGGCGGGGGTGATGCGCTACTCAAAGAATGTGCTGAAACTAAGAGATCACATGCTTGACCCCCTGGTGGCCATACATGCAGGAAAATAATCACAGCTACTTACTTTAAAGCTTTCAGCCATGTTTCTGTGCCTCCCTCAAATCCCAAAAGTTGTTTCCTGTAGTTTACATTAAATTACTTAGGTGACCTTTTTGCGGAGAGTTCAAACGAGCACGACGAGACGTTCGCCGGAGGGAGGAAGAGGGGCGTGGGAGAGGAGAGTGCACGTCCTGAGCTATTCTGAAGGGACTTCTAAAGGAAACGGGGCTTGAGTGTGAAGTCAGAGTCACCCTCACACGTCTTCAAGGTCGTCTTTGAAGGATGTATCACACACACATGCACTTAAAAATGGGCCTTAAATTTCAAGGAAAGGCTCCTGACATAGACCAGTAAAAAAAGACAAAAAAAAAAAACGCCTGTCTATTTCCTGTGTTTGACAGGAAGTTACCCGGGTCAAGGAGACACAAGGAACCATGTGCTGACAGTCACATTGGGCGTGTGTGTGAGGGTTACTGTATGTCTGTCTGTGTTTGTTGTGAGTGTGGGAGCTCTAACTTTGTCCTGTCTCACACTTTGTCCTCCCAAAGTCCCCAAAAAACAATGCCTATCTTTGTTTAAGGGTGGTATCGGTGCAAAGCTGTTGTTTTCCATTGTGTGTGTGTGTGTGTGTGTGTGTGTGTGTGTGTGTGTGTGTGTGTGTGTGTGCGCGTGTGCGCGCGCGTGTGCATGCGTTCTCCCCATCATCAGCACAACTACACACTGGCTCACACAGGGTGAGGTTTTACCAAACCAGTGGGATGTTGTGATTACAAATTAGCATCGGTGCTAATAAGGTTTTGAGCCATTAAAGCAGGGACTTTTAGGGGGG
Source organism: Genypterus blacodes (assembly GCF_046128005.1). NCBI lineage: Eukaryota > Metazoa > Chordata > Actinopteri > Ophidiiformes > Ophidiidae > Genypterus > Genypterus blacodes. The sequence continues at coordinate 171,398 of NW_027467053.1, read as the reverse complement.
AGGGGTTATATTTCTGGCTCGTTAAAGAAACACCTAACGAGCTTTCAGGCCCAGGGTAAAAACTCAGATGAAGTGTGTGTGTGTGTGTGTGTGTGTGTGTGTGGGTGTGTGGGTGTGTGCGCGGGTTTGTGAGTGCTTAATATTTTCATCCACTGTTAATGTGGTTAGCCTCCCTGTGTGACTGTGTTTGTGTGTGTGTGTTGATTAATGTATCTTCTTGCATCAATCCGCTGCATTAGTGCAATTTTCCAGCATATGCATTCGTCTGCATGCGCGCATTCATGTGTGCACGCACGTGTGTGTCTAGGTGGCCACGATTGCGCAACCCCTCTGTATGTGGTTGTAGAGCATAACGATAGATGGTAAAGTCGGTGTCGTACTGTGATGATTGCTCTGTAAATCGGTTTTAACTGCAGCTTTTTGTTTACAGTCTTGTTTGTATGAAATATCGTGGCTTTGCAATCAAACGTCCAATCGTAAGGTGCTGTACTACAGTCCAGGTCAAAGCGGGGTCCAAAGGGTGACGAGACAAACCAAATCTAGTGTTGATTGATAAGTTTGGAGCCGAGCAAAGGAAGGTGTCTATTGAAGCATTACATCATCATCATCATCTGAGGCCACGTAGCTTGGTCTTCATCTAATTACAAATCTTTATCCGTCCACACCAAGTGACCTTTTATGTCCTTTACTTTAACCTTCTCTTAGTTTTTTGTTTATACAGCTCATATAATTCACAAACACTCTCCTATTTTCTCCCAGTTAATGTATTTTCAGTGAAAGTGTCTGTGAAAGATTAGAAGGTGTGTGTGTGTGTGTGTGTGTGTGTGTGTGTGTGTGTGTGTGTGTGTGTGTGTGTGTGTGTGTGTGTGTGTGTGTGTGTGGGGGGGGGGGGGCGTGGTCTATAACTCACGAGGTGGTCTTGTGTGTGTTTTGCTTTGAGCTCTACCAGTCTGGGGAGAACCATTGCCAACGACGAGAGACGACATTCAGCTTAATGTTTTCATCCCACTTTTAATGCGGTTAGCCTCCCTGTGTGTGTGTGTGTGTGTGTGTGAGATCCCCTACCTTGCCCTGAAACATTAGGAGCCCTTGGATTTTTGACAGTCCAATATTAGGGGGGAAGCCTTTCCCTGCCAAGATCATTCCAAATCCATACGTTATTCCTATCTATCTCCTCTTGGTGTTTTTGGTTCATATTCCTTTTTGCATCTGCTCACTTAAATGTCCTCTACAGGGACGCTGTCTACTCCATGTCCCCTCTTCTTCGTTTTCTCGATTTTAAGTTTTTTCACCTTTAGCGTGATTTCCAAAGCCCGGGGCTGAAAGCTGAATCAGTGTGTAATAAATTTGAATCACAGAATGCTTTGATTTGCCGTAGGTTAGGTGGGCGTGGGGGGGTTAATGCGCATTGGGGTCTCAATGACAAAACCGGCCAATTGGACGACTGGATCCCAGCCAGTTTTCGTGATGCGATATCCTGTTGGGATTAAACCGTTTTATTGAAAGTCATTTGTACCCTTTCCGTCTTTCTTTGCATTAAATGCTTGCCAAATACACACTCACACTCACACACACTCTCACTCACACACGCACACACAATGACACACACACACACTGTTTCCATGTACTTTTGCTCACCTGTGTAAAGCCGGAAAAAGGTGGTTTACTCATTAAAGAGGAAATGTCCGAAACAATATTCCAATACGTTTTTATGGATTTTGTTAAATAAATACATTCCGACTCTGGTTGCCATGCCTGTTTCTACGTTATGAGTGTTGGGGTGTGTGTGTAGTGTAAGTGTGTGTGACTGTTGATGTTTGTCTGCGTGTGCTTGAGCTTTAACCTTTAATCACTGAATGATATTTTTGCATGTGGAGTGCCAGCAGCTGCGTTTTTCTGACATTTACTGACATTTTATGTGTGTGTATGTATCTGTGTGTGTGCGTGTGCGCGTGTGATTTCAAAGGCGTCCGTTACAATAGATCTATACATCGGTGCTAATTACGTTCCACAGCTCAGAGCGAGTGGAGTTTCCACTGGCGACCACTTAACGTTAAAGCAATTTCCCTTCCTTCAGCCTGGGCCCAGTCTACTCTAATCTGCTGACCTGTGTGTGTGTGTGTGTGTGTGTGTGTGTGTGTGTGTGAGTGACAGGAGTGTATTAGCATGCATTTTCCATGTTTGAATGTGGTTTCCATCATGCTTTCATTCTAAATTACGTGTCCAACTAAGGTTATACTGGTTGTAGTGTGTGTGTGCGTGCGCTTGTGTGTGTGCACGCGTGTGTGTGATCAACTTGTAAGTATGTTGTTGTAATAATCACTAGTAAGTATCTGCTACAGTCACAGGCTCATTTTTTGTGTATATCCAAATCAACATTGTGTGTGTGTGTGTGTGCGTGTGCGTGTGTGTGTGTGTTAGCTGTGTGTGAAGGTGTGCAGGAGGATGTTTAATGTTAGCACAGCAGCAGTTATATTACAAGCACCGTGGCTTTGAAATCTCCCACTGTGAGCGTGATGAGTCTAACACATGTGGCTGACACACGCGTGCGCACACACACACACACACACACACACACACACACACACACACACACACACACACACACACACACACACACACACACACACACACACACAGCTTCCCTGCTGTTTGAATAGATGAGGCCTCTCACTGGTTGTTGGCAAATGTCCAGCAGCCAATCACAGGCCTGCGCCAATTAGAGAGCCAGAATCAAAGCAAAGGAGCAAAACATTTATGTTACTGGAGTGTGTGTGTGTGTGTGTGTGTGTGTGTGTGTGTGTGTGTGTGTGTGTGTGTGTGTGTGTGTGTGTGTGTGTGTGTGTGTGTACCTCTCTATGTGGCATTCAATGTTTCCCAACTACCAATTTATCCATTAAGATAACAATACTGTAGCACTGCCAAGCATGACTTTAAGGCTCCAAAAGAGTGTGTGTATGTGTGTGTGGATGTGGAAGTGTGTACGGATTTCCAATGACCTCTCATTAGCTTTAAGGTTTCCAAGAAACAAAAGCAGAAAACAAATTTAATTTGTAATTGATTTCGAAAACAAATTTGACAAGAAAATAGGTATGCACACAAACCTGCCACACACACACAAACACACACACACACACATTGACGACTGAAGACCATTTGTATAAAAGAGGGAGGAAAGAAAAAATAAATGTTTTCAGTAGCTGGAACGTTATCAAGCGCTTAGTTGGAGGGCTAGATAAACACACACACGTCTCCTACTTTGAGGGCTTTACACACACACACACACGCGCGCGCGCACACACTCACTCACTCACTCACTCACTCACACACACAGTAAGTCTTGTTCCAGCACCAACAAAAATAGCAGAAAAAAATAATCATAGTAAAAATGTAGTGCAGACTGCCAAGGCCAACGTCCTCCCTTTTATCACAATAAATCATTGCAAAAACTTGGACAAGTGTGTGTGTGTGTGTGTGTGTGTGTGTGTGTGTGCTGGTGGGCGGCTGTCTAAGCGCTGCCTTTGTTTTCCATCCCACTTAAAAAGGTCAGAGCCCTCGGGAGTCATTATATCACCACCGATATTAATGCCTATGAGCCGAGAATTACTCAGTGTGTCTGTGTGTGTGTGTGTTTGTGCGTGTGTGCAAGCCACGTGTTTTCGCTAATATAATTTGTCTGAAAAGTGCATTTTCACCAAGGCTTGTGTGTGTGTGGTGCGAGTGTAAGTACTTTGTTTTGTTTGACTACACAGAGCTTGTGTAAGTGTTTATGGATGTGTCTGTGTGTGTGTGTGTGTGTGTGTGTGTGTGTGTGTGTTTGCACCTGTGTGTAAATGGACTTGACTGTTAACACTACAGTTGGTGTTGTTTGAATACATGAATGTGTGTGGCACATTATGAAGTGTATGTGAAGATTCCCAGTCCTGGTCGTGGGATACAGGGATGTATTAGGTCAAAGGTCATGCACAAGTTACTAAGGAGTTGTGAAAGTCACCTGTGATTCGCAGGGGTCACTTGAAGAGTTGTTAAAGGTCACCCATCGGTTGTAAGTGAGGTGTGTTTGAAAACACACATGCGATCAGGTACACTACGGTGTGTGTGTGTGTGTGCGTGTATATGTATGTGTGAGGGCCAGGTGAAACTCTTTTCTTCATGCAATGCAAATTTAGGACGGAGTTTGTGTGTGTGTGCATGTGTGTCTGTGGGGATGGGGGGGGTTTCATTATATTTTAAGAGTCACCAGTGTTACGTTTTTATAGCCCAGTTTGCTACAACATAGCCTTTATCCACCGTGAGTGAATGGGAGCCATATGGAAAACACACACTTCTCTACCTGAACTATTCCAGTCACACAGACATGCTATTGTACTGAAGGGGAGAGAGAGAGAGAGAGGGAGAGCGAGAGGGAAAGGAGGGGAAAGAGACGGAGGGATTGTCCAAGATCCTTTCTCTCTCACCCGCCCCTCATCTTCATACTCATCCTTTTCTCCTCTGATCACTTCCCTCTTCTTTTTTCCCTTTCTCGTTTCCCACTCCTTCCCTTTCTCCTGCTAGCTCCCCGCTCGCCCCGTTCTCCAGACGAGGGCCGAGGATCATGGCAAAGTTGCGGTGCAGCTGCGCGACACATGGAAGCCAGACCGTGAATAAATTAAAACACACACATGACGTGGAGAATCAAGAGGGGAGGGAGGGGGAGAAACGGTAAGAAGTGGAAAAGAGAGGAGAAGAAAGCAGGGGAAGAGTGGTCTTTCCTACGTCTTTCCTTTAGCATTTGCGCAAAAGGAAAGACGTAAGGAACAACGTGCGATTACTGAAAGAACGCTGACATGTGATTGGACAGAATGGCGCACACAAACACACACACACACATACAGACAGACACTCTCCCACGCTGCTTCCACAAAAACATGAAGGGAATAACGGGAACACACACTACAGTCACTTACACTGCCTCCAGGCTGCATAAATATGACCTAATGCAAATGCTTGCATACACACAATTCACATGGCGGTATGATTATTTTGCATATGTAACACACACACACACACACACACACACACACACACACACTTGCATTTACAGTATGTCCTTGATCCGGTAATGCTAGCAGATTGATGACCTCCACTTAACCGTCATTAACTGTCAGTTAAAAGGTGAAAGCCTCTCTCGGTCCTTTTCCTCCCCTTTTCCTTGTTTTGATCACAGAAACTCCTGCGAACATCTCATGACACAGCACTTATGCATGCACACACACACACACACACCACGCGCCTTGCTTATCCCAATTAATGTGTGGCCAATGTTTCATCCTCTCTGAAAACTAAGACATTGACAAACACTTTCGCAAGACTCTTAACGCAACCTTTGACGGCTCGATAACGCCCCAACTACCGTCGCTACACACACACGCTACATCTGTTTCAATGCACATGCCCAATGGCGTTTGTTCAGGGAGAGGATGAGAGAATGTTTCTTATAAACATTTACAGAAGCATCTATTTCTTTGTAATTAAAGCCTTAACAAATGTTTGAAGTTGCATTAGCAAGATCCTTGGCCCAGTGTTGTTTAATACAAAAATAGCAATGAAAAAGCAGCTTTATGATATGTTCTGCTTTTATCCTGATAAAACAAAGCCTTTTTACTAATGATGAATCTATAAACACGCCTCTAAAGGATCATAGAGCTCCCAAAGTGAACTTTTATTAAAGCTTTGGCACGCACTATAACAATATGCCTTTCAAAGCAAACAACATCCATAACATGCTTTGAAAACTATATTGCTATCGTGTGTACAAATATGTGATCGCACAGTGTAAGGAAGCTAACGAGAAAAAGACTGAAGTAATAAGAAAAAGATATCAATAAGACAATTTCTTCCCCCTGGTGATGAAAGCAATGTGTTTCTGTAGAAACCAGCCTTGCCCCGGTGTTGAACTGTGCGTCTGTGCGTGATTATGGAAAAAAAGGAAGAATGCGTCTCACTAACAACACCAGCCCCGAGGACGCTACCTTCCCAGGCTATGAAACACATTCTGATGCTGCTCAGACACACAGACGCACACACACGCACACACGTAGAGCATTAACACACACACACACACACACTCAGACAGGCGCCCTGCTGATTGGAGCTCAACAGCTGTCGGGGTGTGAAAATTGATAGCGAGATTGTTCGGCCCTTCTGATTAAAAAGGCGATACTTAACTAATCCAACAGAGGTCAGAGGTCAGCGACGGAGCAGCGTCCTGAAAGGCTGGTCAGGATTTAACGACTAGCTCAAGCAAGTTTGAAAGCACCAGCAATAGCCCAGGTCATAAGGAGGTCCTAAATTGGAGAGTGCAAACATCTGCCAAGGCTCCACAAACCTCTAAATATGTTACTTTAATAATATAGAATATGTTAAGAACGCAGCGACTTCCCCGTCACACACGATCCATCGCAGCGGTCCGCTCGCACAATCTGTTCCTCCCCACATCCACCGGGAGCGTAGCACTGTGGTGTGCGTTTTTGAAGATGCCGCACACGTGCTCTTTTATGATGATGCACCATTTAGAACGCTGGCCCCAGGTCATTAAAAGCAGACCAGGAGCCATTAAAAGCCTTAATGACTATGATGTTACCTCCTTCTCCAAAGTCGAATAATACGTAGCCTATAAATATTATCTTGGCATTTATCACTACGCCAATATTTTAGTGCGTTTTTAGAAATGCTAGAAAACAGCATAAACATGTGATTTAGCAGCCTGTCACTTAAAACTGCCTCAGAATCCATCCGCGTTGATGTCTGATGACGCCATAACAGTCAGGAGTGTGTGTTTCACCTTGGGCGCAGCAGGACGTTAATGACCCGAAGAGGCGGGATTTATCAGGCAGGATAATGCGAGGGGTCAAATTCTCTGCGTTTATTATTCATTTTTTGGATATTTATGGGGAACACTGATCGACTATTTACGAGGCAAAGGAGAGAGGAAGATCAGGCGAGCCCGCTGGTGCGACCTGTAACTCATCAGAGATCACAGAGGGTGTCTGGGAGTGATGACATCATGCAAACACTAAAATTTAAGATGTGATGTTAAGTGCGGCTTATACAAATACGCTAAACAGCTGTATTATTCTGGCTTTATCTAAAGTGTCGACATTAAATTGAAGACATCAAAGGACACTTAGATCTGTGTAGTCTTAGATATAGACAAAAAAGTTTTGATATGATTCCGCCAAAACAAGCTCCGGCAAAAAATGGAAGGAGCCGTAGTTTTTTCCAGGCTCATCCTCCTCCTCCTCCTCCTCCTCCTCCACCATTTCATCATCAGACAACGCCAGTGTCTCAGGAGAAACACACACACACACACACACACACACACACACACACACACCCACACACACACACACACAGCAGGGGTCTTGATATACGAGGTTGTGGTCAGGTGCTCAGCCTGTGGTTGCCGCCGCCAATGACTGAATCACCGACCACGATGATGTCATATCTGTCTAGCTCGATACTGCCATCAAAGTGTGTGTGTGTGTGTGTGTGTGTGTGTGTGTGTGTGTGTGTGTGTGTGTGTGTGTGTGTGTGTGTGTGTGTGTGTGTGTGTGTGTGTGTGAGAGAGAGAGACCTCAGCTTTACTGTAAATCTTTTCGTTGTCTTCATTTTTCAAACTGAAGATGGGGCTCGATGCCACAAGTGCAATTACGTGCAGTGAACTCAGCCTGCAGGGTTGATGTATTAAGAATTACCCAGGATTCCTTCTGCCGCCACCATTACTGAAGGGCGCCGTCATCTTTTATTATCTGTTGCTGTGATTATTCAGAGGGGATTTTAGCGAAATGTAATGGAACCAACAACAAATATGAGCAGGAGTGCAAATATTTTTTTTATATTTAGTCTACACACACACACACACACACACACACACACACACACACACACACACACACACACACACACACACACTTGAAGCGAGGCTGTTTGTAGGCTTGAGACGAGAACGCAATTAAATTTATTAGAACCCAGAGGAAGAGAAAGATAACATAGTGACAGGCAAATGTGCTTGACTACGCAGTCTTTTTTGTGTGTACTCTGGATGAAAGAGGGCAGAATATTGGAAACATTTTTGGAATTGCCATGTTGTGATAAATCTTTTTCCAAGAGATACTTTTCTGTCCTTCAATCTTTTTGCACCTTGTTTTCCCCCACAGGTTCATCCCTAAATAATTCCTCCCAGGTGGTCTGCCCATTATTCCCTTCCCCAGGTGTCTGAATGGGAACACGCTGAAAGACCAGACGGATTTCTGGAGGGATGAAGTCTGTTATGGATACGCAAAGACAGACAGGTAGGTGGACACACGCACACTCACATTGACACATACTCACACACATACACACACACACACACACACACACACACACACACACACACACACACACACACACACACACACACACACACACACACACACACACACACACACACACACACGCGCGCACGCAATGATAGATGTCTCAGAGGCCACTGCAGGTGTTGGGGTCAGGTGCAGAGGACAGATCCTCTGCCATCATCACAGTACTGCTTCTTTCTTCTCTCTGTAATCAGGTCATCACTCATCCCTGGCACTCGTCCTTTTCTCTCTCTTATCCCTGTTTTGTTTGTCTCTCCTCACCTGGTTGCAGAGTGGTGTGAATTATTCTGTGCAGCTTCGTCATCCTCATGATCTTATTTATTGGCACAAATGTTCTGTCGTCCCAAATGTTTGTCTTTTAAAAACATAATCTCCATCCTGTGGTTCACTCGCTTTTATAACTGTAATAATTCACTCCATCACACCTGTCTCAGCCTTTCATCGCGGTGTCATCACTCTCTCAACGCCTTTGCTTTAACATATTTTCATGATCGTCCTGACAGAGCGGTATAATATGGTCTCTCTCTTTTTTCTTTAATAAGCTCTGTTCTCTCGTCTTTATCATCGCAGACAGTAATTGCTTTTCCTTCGTCCCTGTCGGAGCAGTTGAGCTTTCATAGAAACGTCTTCTGGCTACTTGAACTTTTGCCCACTGCCGCCGCCGCCTTTCGATCCACGTGTCAACCCGTTTCTCAGGTTTCTCTGCACAATGAGAGCTTGGTTATTATCAAGCCCTCCCTCCTCCTCCTCCTCCTCCTCCTCCTCCTCTTCTTCTTCATCTTTCTGTTCTACCCGTCTGCATCTTGGTGTTCTTCTGGTCATTCATCCAGGGATGCAGTTTACGTAAGGCTGACACAGGTATTGACATTTCCCTCGGCATAATAAACTTTTTATCTTATCTTATGAACATTGTAGAACGTCGCATCAAGCACTAGGGGGCAGAAACCAAATGGTGAAGTGATAATCAAAGCACTTAAAGTAAAATTGGAGTGAAAAAATACTAAAATCTAGTACAACTGAAGCGATAGTACATTTTTATTTTGTTACTCTCACCTTAATTGCACTAATGCATTTATGGAAGTAATAGACGGGCCGACAAACATCAACCACCTGAGGTCACGCACTCACCTTCCATGCCTCCTTCCTTCCCCCTCTTGCCTCCTCTTCATCTCACCCACTGGCTGTGTTTCAGACGTCTTTCGATCCCCCCCCCCCACCCCCTGCCTCTCCACCCCTCTTTTCCATTCCATTCTTCCTCTCTCACTCTCTCAGCAGAAGGGCTTTATTGTGGTTTTTGGTGTTTTTTGGTGCAGTTATTCCTCCTTTACCCCCCGAGCTTTGGCCAATGACGGAATAAGCCCGTGGTAATTCCTCCGCACTAACCACAAACATGCTCCCGCCCCCCCATGCTCAGTGTGTGTTCGTTTATACGCCGTGTATGTGTGTGTATGTGTGTGTTAGACTGTGGGTACTGTGTTTGCTCTATGACGTCCATGGAAAAGAGTTCCCTTTCTTCGCCACTCCTGAAGCTACGGGGGTTATACGTGTGTGGGTGACTGCGAAGGAGAGAGAGAGAGAGAGAGAGAGACAGAAGCATGCAGTGCCTTGAGGTTTGAGCCAGTGTGTGACTTATAATGACCACTGATTTGACTTTTTCCACTTATGTCTTCACTCGATATGTTATTATAACATTCTCCTCTGAGCTTGATCTTATTGACCTGAATTTTAACGTGCCTGGCTGCTGAATCTTCTGAGCATTCTTCTCTGGCCTGTGCTGGTAAAGCTGGTTGAATGAATGTGGTGGCCAGACACCAATCACTATGCTTCATCTTCTCCACTGGAATGGAAACATGACTTCTCTCTCTGTCTCTCTCTCTTAGTTCGCACTCACTTCAGCCAGTCCTGTGTGTGACCCCTTGGCCTTGGCATGTACATGTCACAGGAATGTTTTGTAGTTGAGGTGCTGAGTGCTCATTTGTGACTGTGTGTGTGTGTGTGCATGTGAGCGCGTGTGTATTTGTGCGTGCGTGCCTGCGTATGTGCATTGTAAAGGTGTTGAAAGATCAGTCACAGGGTCTGACTGCACCCCTCTCACGCTAAACAATACCAGCTGAGGTACCAGGGTCACATCACACACACACACACACACACACACACACACACACACACACACACACACACACACACAATAATCCCTCAGCACCATCAGTGTACAGCATTCCATTGACGATCTCAGCATGCACTCATGCACTGAGAGCAGGACTGGCGGTGTTGCTCCTTGAAAACTGATCCTTCAGGTGTAAATGTGAAGCAGGTCAGCTCAGAAAGTGACCAAAAACTGCCACTATTGGCCCCTGGAGAGGCTGCAGCACTCACCGCAACTAGCGATACAAAAGTAATGGTCTCGATGCTTTGCCCTTCTTGTCAGCAGTGGGGCTGCATTCGTAACACTCGTCCTCCGGGTGGCGTTACAGAAAAGGTAATTGATCCCCTCCAAAGCATGGCTACTCTACTGATCTCACGGCAATCTGCTTGTCAGATCAGATATGTGTTAGTGGCAGTAGAGGAACTCTTATGTAGTGTCCAAAACAGAAGTTTACTCCATCTGAAATCCATCTTTTGACTACCAAACCCTTTACCTCTCTCAGACTTGGAAGATATACAGTATAGTTTCCTCATCGATGAAGAACAGTGGCTACAGTCAGAACATAGAACATTGGAGGTGCTGTACCACCCACTCTTCACTCGTCACTCTGTTAGTGTTGGTTCCATGAAATATTGTTGGAGTAGAAGCTTGTGCTGGTTTGCAAAAATGTAAAATGTCTTGTGTTACCAGGAGGCTGGTGTTTGGGTAACATGACTCTCAAAGTGTCGGTCTCTGGGGCTCCATTTGGATTCTGTGCTCCTGAAAACAGCAGAGCTCTCAGAACATTTAAGTAGTACTTTTGATGGTGTGTGCATGCGTGTGTGTGTGTGTGTGTGTGTGTGTGTGTGTGTGTGTGTGTGTGTGTGTGTGTGTGTGTGTGTGTGTGTGTGTGTGTGTGTGTGTGTGTGTGTGTGTGTGTGTGTGTGTGTGTGTGCATATGTGTGTGGTGTGCATGTGTGTATGTCCTTGGGTGTAATGCTTCAGCCAAATGTTGGCACGAAGATGGTGGACACATTGAGTGCTCAGGGGGGTTGGTTAGGGTCAGGGTGAGGGTAAAGGGTTAAAGGTCAGCTGTGCGGTGCTGTAAAGGCGTTACCGTTCAGGTTAGGGTGAGGTTTGAGGTAAAGGTTAAAGTAGGTCATGTAACTGTGAGGTAGCGGGTGATGCCACTAGTTTGTAAAGTTCAAGTTTAGCCAGAAAGTAGGTGTGTCTGTGTGTGTGTCTGTGTCTGTGTGTGTGTCTGTGTGTGTGTGTGTGAGAGAGAGAGAACACCACCAACCTCGCTCAGCCAGTAAATCTGACAGAACATTTGTTTGGCCTCTGAACCATGATCACCCCTCAGAGTTTTCTCTCTCTCTCTTGTTGTGTGTGTATGCGTGTGTGTGTGTGTTCTCAGAGACGTTTGACAAGGCCTGGTTAAGCTATCAGTGACTGAAGGTAGAAAGAGAAAATGAGATGTTATACTAAAAGGGGGAAGGTACAGGTAGCAACAGTATATAGGAGCCATGACCGCCACTCTTTCTCCTCCTCTTCCTCCAACCCTTTGTTGAGGGACACCCTCATAGCACAGTTAGGGCCATGACTCCCATAGTAGAAGCGGGCTCCTCTGCACTCTGCACACAAAGGAGGAGGTGAATAAATAAGAGGGAGGAGAGAGAAACCAGGGAAGGTGAGGAGGAGAACCAGGGAAGACTGGGAACGAAGGGAAATGGAAGGCAAAAAAAGGCAAAAGAGTGTTTAAAGTGTTTAAAAAAGAATGAAATGGCTATGGGAATGCTTTAACGAGCATGTTAGGGTCTTGGCAGAACCAGGGGGCCCTTTATAAAGAGAGAAAAAAGTTTGTGTGTGTGTGTTAAACGCATTGACCCTCAGTTTCCTCATGGAGAGGAGAGTGCGATGAGAAGAAATGATGGAATGAGAGATGAAGCAATAAACTAAACAAAAGCAGCAAAGTTGCTGTTGCCAAAGACACAGAAATGAAACCCATCAAAGTTGAAAAGAAACTTACTCGAAAAAGAGAACAAAACAGATAGCAGCACAGACTTGTTTTTCTCAGCAGGTCAAAGGTAGGCTAGAGGTCAAAGCCCACTCTTAGATGGTTTCAGAATACCTAACCTTCCTGCGCCTGTAACAGTGAACCCTCATCCCCACCTTATGAACCTTCTACCACCATGTTATGAACTCCCCACGAGCCCATCAGGACTTTTCTTATGAGCCCCCCGAGCGGCATTTAACCCACGATTTCCCAGGCAGGCCGCAAAGTCCACACAAAGACCCTCCTGTCACCCAAACTGATACTGAAACCTCTTCAGTCATACATCTGCACACAGAGGAGGAGGAGTCGCTTTGTGGTCGGAAACCGTGCAGTAACTGGGAAGGTCTCGGCAGTGGTCAGCGAGCGAGACTCTGCCCTCCATGTAAACCCTGCAGAGGTCCTTCAACTTCGTAACTTCCCATAAATGCCAGAACTGAAACAAAACAAAAACCAGTGAAGCCTGTAATAACAACGGAATCGGACATGAATAATGTAATGACGTAGAAAAATGACAGCAACATTAACCCGGCTGCCCCCGTTCTAAAATTTTGTCTCAGAGTTTCCCCCTAGACTTTGTTTTCAGTTCTGTTTTGACCTGCCGAGCCCCAAATCGTATACAAGGTTCCAACACAGAGAGCGCAAAGCGGAGTGTCAACATAGGCAAAGGCCGAGGAGCCTCTAAATTTTAGTTTTGCTACTCGGCATTTAGCGAGAAGCTTCACAGAAACGATAAGGTAGAAGTGAAACAAATGGCAGTCACACAAAGGTCTGTGTGTAAAATCAATTCTCAGAGGCGACTGACTCTGAGACGCTTCCAAAATGTCAAAAATGCAGGGGCATCGATAAGAAAATAAGCCGAGTTTTCTCATTTCCTCAAAGGTTGAGTCTTCTGAGTCACATAAGATTTTTGCAGGATGCTAATGATTTGTTTTAGCAGTGGGGGGGCTCTATGGCAGCATGTTATGAATACCTTATGGGCCCCATAGCAGCATCTTACGAGGGCCTTATGAACGGGTTATGAACCCTGAGTCTCTCCTCAGGCACCTCAAAGCACACAACCCCAGGATGTTCACTACAATTAACTAGACTGCCATTTTTCCCTCTTTTTTTTTTGCTGTTAATGGCTGCAAACGACACAAATCTGGCAATCTTTGTATGTTTTGTTGTTCCAAGTTTCATCGGTCATTAACATAATGGACTTATGGATGACATCAGACATTACACAGCACCAAGGGAGCCCTCATTAGTGTCCTCTGCTCTGACAGGACTTCTGCTTTTACGCGTTACAAGCTAATTAGCGTTGTCACGTAACACACACACACACACTCTGCTGCGGCCCACATTCCTGTTTAATACGCCCCGCGAGCCTTTTACACGCATGTTCTTTCATAAACATATTAAGAGAGTGTGAAGTCAGAAAAGAGGATGTGAACTCCATGTTAACTGTGTGGGAGACACGTCTTTTCCCACTCGTATACTGACAGTCTGACAGCCAAGGGTCAGTGACTGACTATAACGAGAGAGAGAGGGGAGAGAGAGAGAGAGAGAGAGAGAGAGAGAGAGAGAGAGAGAGAGAGAGAGAGAGAGAGAGAGAGAGAGAGAGAGAGAGAGAGAGAGAGAGAGAGAGAGAGAGAGAGAGAGAGAGAGAGAGAGAGAGAGAGAGAGAGAGAGAGAGAGAGAGAGAGAGAGAGAGAGAGAGAGAGAGACACTCACCCAGCTACGGACTAGTTCCTGTGCCAGTTCTGTGTCACTGTTAGAGAGTCGCTCCGAGTGAACACATCATTAAACTTTAATAAAAAGCCTTCATTCACCCCAAAATTATTACAACAGCATGTGTGAATAGGTGTGTGTGTGTGTGGCAAAATGATATTTTCCTCGAACTTTTTGTTGTATTGTGGTGTTTGCTTCTCTCTCCATTTCTGGGTGTGTGAGCTTGAGTGTGTGTCTCTTACATTATGTGTTCCAGCTCTGAAAGGTTGGACACATTGGTGTGTGTATTTAACAGAGAAAGAGAGAGAGAGCCATTATATACTCAAACCCCAAAAGGGTGGACTTTCTTCTTCTGTGTGTGTGCCTCTTTGTCTTTGTGTCCAAGTTTCAGAAAGGCTGACCTTTTAATTTACATATATAAATTTGTGCATATGTGTGTGAGTGTGTGTGTTTTGATGTACGTGTCTGCCCTGGCCTGTAATGTGTTTATGTGTGTGCTGGAAGAACACACAGTCTTAGTCTTACCCACCCAAGTCACCGTAGGCGAGCTGTGTGTGACCAATCGAGTTAAAGAGAATGAAACTTGCTTGGCAACACATTATTCTGATTTAAAAACACACACACACACACACACACACACACACACATACACACACACACACACACTGATTTAAAAACACAGACACACACACACATACACACACACACACACACACACACACGCACACGCACACACACACACAGAATAATGATCTGAGTCACAGCATGTACTTTAAGTTGGACAGGGATTTGACCACAGGCTACACAGAGTGGTTGTTAGATATTGTATAGCTCAGTTTGCTTCTAAAACACACACACACACACACACACACACACACACACACACACACACACACACACACAGCCAGGGAAGGTCTTCGTCTTAGCTGGGGTTTAGGTTGGCTTACTTACTTTTGGCTTTTGGATTTCATGGTTAGTTTTAATTGCTGCTAACTTGTTTGAGTACATTTGATTGTGTGTTTGATTTTTATCTTTTAACTACATTTAGATCAGAAACTTTTTTGCGCACACGTCATTGTATCATATCTATTGTCTATTGTCTTCTGCCACATGCACTGCACAGACGATTGCACCCGTCTCCTGAAGATGGAGAAGAAAATGGTGAGGATGAGAAAGAGGTTGGAGGAGAAAAAGATGGAGAGATGTCATCACAGAAGAAGTGGAGGAGACACAGCGACTGCTCAACAAGGACATTGTCTAACCTGGGCTTCCATCAAGTTGAGCCAAAGACCATTACTGCTCTCCTGCTGGACACTTCCACAAACACACATTACGGGTTCAGATATGTCTATAGAATTGTTCATGGTTTGTTTTGAACCTATTGAAATTGTATATGGTAAAAACTTGACCACAAAACATTATAAAATGAGTTCCATAAAATGATTGCCTTCACCAGAAAGTATTTCAATGTTTCTTTTTATGAGATGGACAGCTAACTTTACACAATCTGAATGAATGAATGAATGTCCTGATGTGGTGAACCACAACCAACTGGTACTTTGTATTGTTGTAATAGTTGTGGTATAATGGAACCTAGTGTAGAGCAGGAGCCAAAGCACAAGTCACCTCATCCAGGAGGCCCATCTCATCCAGAGGGCCCATTGCTGTTCGTCCACATGGCTCACCTCTACCAGGAGGCCGCATACTGGCAAGGCAGAGAGTTTGGAGGCTGATGAGAACAGTCTATTACTGCTGCTAACCACAAGATTAAATCAAACGGAACGCTGCTGGCAGAATACACACAACACACACACACACACACACAGACGCACACACACAGAGAAGACACAAGACACAACCATTCTAAAAGCTGCGTAACTACACATATCCCCAAACAGATGCACAGATAGAGATATACATTCACATATGACATGCTTGCACAGTCATACACACCCTCCTCCTCCTCTCTGTCTTTCTGATCTGAGGCCGGCCCAGTAATGTGGTTGTGGAATCGTGGCAGGAATGTGTGTTTCAGTGACTGGACGAGCAGGGATCAAATGGGAACATGTGGACAGACTTCCAGTCTGAGGGCAAAACACAGCAGGGCTTGTTTAAAGCCATTTTCATGTCACGTTTTTTACGAGAATTAGTTTGATGGGGTTTTTGTTTGTCATTAGAGAGGACTCGGGCAAGAACGGGCAAAGCCAAAGCTGGAGTAAGACCACAATGCTTCAAGTTCTCCTCAAGCAGAGTGGCTCCTAAAATGTTGAAGACAGTTTTGCAGCTCCATCGGTGTGTTTACATGAACATTAGAAGCCTTGACTATAATGCAATTGGGTTTTCTTTTTCAAATACATAGGATACATAAAATACATGTTTGGTGGCTTGTTGTCAGTAGGTGTGTATGCGCACCTCTTTGCTCTCTCTGTCACGCCGAGCAGCCTTCGTGACAGCCGCGGCCTTGCAAGGCTTTTGTGCACGAGCGGCACTTGTGGGGAAAACGCTGGCATTTCCTGTATTTGTACGCACGGTCCCTGCTGTCCTTTGGCCCTGGTACTTTGTGAATTTCCTGCATTTTCTTTTTTGATCTGCGACGCTTGGCTGCGGCACAGGCAGTGTTCATAAAGGACGATATCCGAAGGAACCCTCAGGCGGGGTCACGGTCACAGACCTCCATCTGCCCCCGGTCAGGACTCATATTTTCTCTTCTTTGCTTCAGAAGTCACACCTGCTGTAAACCTATGAGCCGATCTCTCTCATCTCCACACAAACACTGCACACGCGTTTCATATTCCGATGTGGCTGCTTGTTACCGTGCGTCTCCAGACATTCCGTGTGCTGCGTGTTTACGCTTAAGCTCCGTTAGCTCCTCTCTTATTTCTATCTTGTTATTCTTTGATGTATCCCATTACTTCTTGGTCAGGGTTCACCACTGGAAACATGCAAATGCAAAGTAATCCAGCGTAATCTAACGTAATGTAATCAAATCTGACCTTTACAATCAGATTTCAGAAACCCCAGTGTTTCCCAGCTGTTCCCAACCTCAAACAGGAAAACCAGAATAATCTGCTCCTCTCTTCCTCGCTCGGCCCGCTCCCGCCCTTCTTCATCTCTCTCATCTTCTCTCCCCTCTTTCATGTTTTTCATTTGCTCGTTTTCTCCCCGTTTCCCTCTCTTCCCCTTCTTTGTATGTTTTCCTCCCTTCCTCTCTTTAGATCTGTTTCTTCATCACCACTCTCACCCTCATCCATCCCTCCCTCTCCCTCTCTGTTCTCCATTGCTGTGTAATTATAGTGAAAAAATAAACATTACTTGGACAGGCCACATCAGTCAGGATCAATACCCACTCACACACACACACCACACACACACACACTCGTGCACATGCACAAACAATCAGCAAACACAGCAAATTTACACATACAATCACAGACGTGCATTAAAATACACAAAAACACATAAAAAGTTTTGAGCATCACACAAAAACATGTCGGCCAACACACACGCGCACACGCGCACACACACACACACACACACACACACACACACACACACACACACACACACACACACAGGCAGACACCGTCTCACACACACAAATGCAGCGTTTGAGCCAGAAACACCGGCTAGCACACAGTCTTTCTGAGAGAGAAATCATATAAAATGTGTTTATTTTTCCCTCTCTGGTCTTTGAAGGTCCAACTCAATCCACATGGCCCTCAGCGGCTCTATTTAGGCGCCGGGATTCAAACCCATAAACTGTTTTCCACAGGGTCAGACGCGCCGGGTCACAAGTTTGAATCCCGATTTAAACTTGTTTACGAGCGAATGCCTCGGGTGTTTAATCTCGATCTCCCCTCACGTCTCCAGATTCCGCAGGGTCGCCGGTTAAAATCCTGAATTAGCTGTTTTTTATTTTAACGAGCAGCAGCTCTGCATGGGGCTCTTTGTCTCATGTTTGGTTTACTCTCCATATTTTTGCCAAATGTTTGGAACCACTTCCACAGGGTCGCAAGTTCAAATTCTTATTCAACTCGCTGGCAAATGAATTGAGTTTGCATTGCATCTGATTTCATGTTTTGATCTCTGTGTGGAGTGTATTGGTTTTGATCACTATGAATGTGATAATATCTCACTGATACACCACAGAATGATGTATATTGATGCTGTGTGTTTGTGTGTGTTAGTCTCTCCTCATTTTATCTGTAAACCTGATAGATTTCTAATGTTTTCTATGTTTTTGTCGCATTTCTCTTCCTCTTTGTGGACAGAATATATATTAGATTTTGGAAACATTTTTATATAATTGCTATTTTCTATGTTTTCATACCTCGAGCCAATTTCCCATTGAAAACTTATTCTGTTCTATTCTACTCTATTAAATTTTATTCTGCCCTATTCTGTTCTCTCTCTCTTTTTGCGTGTGTGTGTTTGTGTGAGAGAGAGAGTGTGTCACAGTAACCCCAGAGCCACAGTTTTGTCTCTCATCATGCTCTGCTCACTCTTTAAAGCCTCGGCTAAACATCCCAAATCTTGTTTTTGAAGCGAGAAAGAAAAATGATTTGGGTCGGTTTTTCCTGTGTTTAATCTTTTTTCCCCCTCCATCTTCTTCGTCTTCATCTTTTTCTACCCTCTGCTCCATTTTCTCTGGCCCGCAGTGCCCACGCAAACAGATGTAGGACCCCCACCCGCGCTCTGTCAGCCACACCCATCCATCTCACTCAACTTGCTGCTCCGCCACTTTGAGCAGAAACAACAAACTTGACAGAAATTTTAATGAGAGAGAGGAGGAAATGGCAAAGGTTATGTCTAACATTTTACAACATATCTGTTTCTTTCCTCTCCCTCTCTCTCTATATTTCCCCCCACTATATGATCCCCCTCTCTCTGTCTCTCGTCCATCTTGCATATTTTGTCTCTCTTGTCCTCCCTGTCCCTCTCTCGCCCTCTCTCTCTCTCATCCCCTCTCAATCGCAAACTTCTCTTCATCTTTGCCCGTTATACCTTGTTCGTCCTCCTGCTCTGGTTTTTGGTTTCTGAAGAAGAGTCAAACATCATTCCACTAGTAGCCAAGACAGACATGGTTGGCTGAGAGAACACAATCATCCTGATTAACTCCTCTCTCTCTCCCCGCACTCTTTCTCTCTCCATCTCACTTTTTCCCTCCGTCTCTCCTCTTTTTTTTTCCCCCAATGATGTGATAAACATCCACAGATGTGCATGACACACACACACACACACACACACACACACACACACACACACACTCTCTCTCTTAAATGCATAGAGAGGACAAGTAGCAGCCTGTTAGTGTGTTGTGAAGCTTTATAATTGGGCCATTTATCTTCATGTTAATGTAACATGGTGGAGTCCATCTAACCTTCACTGGGAGACAATTGGTTTCATATGTGAACTGAGCGCATCTCTCTCTCTCTCTCTCTCTCTCTCTCTCTCTCTCTCTCTCTCTCCCCCCCCCCTCTCTCCCCCAGCTCTCTCATAATCTATGTTAACACAGCAGAAAGAACACATTGCACATATGCATCACTCTGGTCTCTGTCTTTGTCTCACACACACGCACACAGTGGATGCTGTTCAGTGTTCAAGGATGGTCAGATGGTCACATGGCCTTTCATCAGTTGCTTTTCATTCTCATTCTCTCTCTCTCAGTCACTCTCCCTCCCTCAGTCAGTCTGTCATGGAGTGATTGACTCATATATCCGAATTAAGATAAAAGCTAAAGTTAACAGAACTTCAGAATTGTTCTCATTTGCCTCCTTCTTCTGTGTTTCTGTAGTTTCATTCTCATCTATTTGTGTCCACCTGTCACCGTCGTTGTTGTCTTCTTCTTCTTCTTCTTCTCCTACTCCTTCTGCCTAGTCACTTTGATATGGTTTCTCCCTTTGATATGACAGCCTCACTCTGATTTCCTTTAATGTTTTTCATACAGATCCCCTCTCCCCTTCAAGCTCGGTCATGGATCCTTTCCTTTATCTGTCCGTCAAAATGGGTCAAAGAGACGTTTTCCACCACATCCCACTGCTCTTATTCTTCATCTTTATCTTTTTTTTCATCCTGCCTCAGAGTGTACTGTAGAGGATAAATAGAACCACGGCAACCACATGAGATGATGAGATAGTTCTTCACTGTCATGCTTTCTCTTTGTGTGTAAAGTGTACATATTGGTACAGAGATAGTACTTCGATATATCAGTTTACTCTGTAATTTATTTCACATCCCAGACATCTCTATTTTGTATGTCAAACGCAGAGTCGGAGAGCACAAATGTTTGATTAACGACGGTGGAAAACAAAGTTCAGATGGTGTTTCTCTGCAATCCATTCAAGAATCTGTTATTGGTCCTCCGAGTTAAATGAAATTTACAGTTTGTGTCTGTGCCTTTTGGGTTCTATTGGCAAAAACAACCCCAAAACAGATAAAAGCAGGGATGAGGAGACGGAACACAGCACTGAAACTAAAAGAAACCTCACATTCAATAAAGGCAGTACAGATTTGTCGCCATAAAAGGTTTCCCGTAGGTGTTTCACGCTTTTATGCCCTCTGAGAGGAGTTTCCTCTGAGTAAGGACAATAACCACCCTCCCTAATCCCCTCTGATTACTCAGTGCTACAGCGCCACTCAGTGAGCATCTGGTGAGCAAGTGGTACCTATGCTAATTTAAAAAATGTAAACAAAAAATTTGCAAATATATATTTAACTGTCTTGTTCTGAGGCTGCATTTCCTTTCCTATTCCTCAAATCATTTCCTGCCGCTTCTTCCTTCTTAGTGTTTAACATTCTGTCTTGCTATGTCTTCCAGATGAATGACATCAGAAATCTGAAGTTTGTCATCTGTCAGCAACTGAGGTACGCGCACACACACACACACACACACACACACACACACACTCTTACAGTGTACAAACCAGGTATTCAAGAACATGAGAAATCTTGTGTAGCACAGATGATTAAACATAGCTACTGTTTAACTACCCCGACACTTTACAGTGGTACACACACATGCACATACACTATATATGTCTCTGTCAGTGTTTCACTTGGGTTCTGTCCAACTGGCAGTCTCCATCCCACCCAAGGCACAATGGAAACCAGGTTCACTAGAAGAGAGAGAGAGAGAGTGTGTGTGTGTGTGTGTGTGTGTGTGTGTCATTGCATGTGCACATCTTACAACCAGTTTTATCATGAGCAGCATAAAGGGGCTTCTGTTTGTAAGCAATGCTGCACACACAAACTATCTTCTCTCGCACTGCAAGGCGGCTATCTGTGGCACTAGCCGGCATCCTGGCCTCATGTTTACCATAGTACTTACTAGAGTTTAGTTTATGGAGAGAAGTGGGGAATGTTGTCAATGAAACACCCAGGACGGATGAATGTTTTGGACAAGCTTTGCAAAGCATTTGTTGTGAGCACGTCCGGTCTCTTTTGTTGACATTTGACTTCAAACGTGCTTCATAGAGCTGGAGGCAAAATGTTTCTTCTTTTAACTCAGTGTGGCGTCTCGCTGTGCTGAAATGAGACGAAAGTTTTGTTTTATTTTGTTTCTGCAAGTCTCGTGTCAGCCCAAGTTTGTCAGAAAGTTTACTATAACACCCAGGAAGTAAAAGGTAGGGTTTAGAAGCAATATTTAAACATCTTCGCATGGAGTACGTCTCAGTTTGCTAGTTGACCTCTTTGTCTTGAACATACGCAAATTGTATTTCCCCAATTTATTTCCCACATGAAATTACATCTGTAGTCTCAAAGCCTTTTTTCTGGGCTCTAGTTTCATTTGGCGCTGACAGTTGGGGCCCATTGTGAAAAATGAATTTAGCTGATTACTGTAAAGTTCCCGCCCAGTCTGAAAGTGTATTGTGATTGGCTCGGAGTCTGTGCAACAGTGTCAATGCAGATTAGAAGAGCAGAACAAACAAAACGAGGCAGCTCCTCTGAGAGCAGGCCGCCGCCACCGCAGCCGCCAAGGACTAATTCTGATTATAAGGAACCAACTTAGCTTCCTTGAAAACGCGTATTGTGCTCACACGCTGCAGTTACTTACACAGATGAAGCTGTGCTCTGCAAGAAGGCGACACTCCTTTCACGGGTGTTGCTTATGTGCACATTCTCACTTAATTCTCTTTAAACTTTGGCAGAGGAGAGCGTGCATCCAGGGTGAAAGGTCTGATGTTTATAATGAGGTCCTTGTCTCCACGGTAACTCTCTCTCTGCGTCTGGGTGTATCAGTCTGTATTTCAGATGAGTCCATCCTAAAAATCATCAGGATTTACAAAGCTAAGCCCTTCAGATGACTCATAACGTTAATAATATCCCAGTGTGCTTTGCTTTGACGCCAGGCATCGTTTTGCGGGAGTGAGGTGTGAATTTCTTCCTCCTTTTGGAGCGTTGCCTGTTCACATCCTCCAGTGAATAAAAATGATTAAGGACAGCATTTTGCTTATTTTTAAGGGCGCTACGCCGAGCCACCGAAGAGCTGCTGACGTTACGCCGTCTCGCCTGTTAACCTTTGCAGAAACTTTATTGGCACAAGCAGCACAGACAGAGACACAAGACTGGGAGAGTAACGCCCGTCGCCTGTTTGTTGACCGCTGTTGGCATAGCAACTGATCTCTGAGACATCTGGGGATATATCGCAAATGGTTTAGGGATATCAATCTCTCGCGCACACACACACACACACACACACACACACACTGGTCAGAGGGGTGCCCTTTGCTCGCCAAAGAACAAGGTTGCCTGAGGTTCAGTGCAACCGCCCCTCTAATGTGTGTTTTGGTGTGTCTATGTGCTTATGCTTTATGGTCACAAATTGAATCAGCCCAACATTATATTGGGTATATATACGGTGTGTGTGTGTGTGTGATGGAAACAAGTTTATTAGTAGGTATGAAAGCCACCCGCCTGTTTCTGGCCGGGGCAACTGGATGCTTCAGGGGAGGCAAGGAGACGAGCTAGATCTGTGGATGGAAGAGAACAGAGGGAGAGCCAGGATGGGATTAAAAGTAGGTGAAAGAGAAAAAGCTGAGAAAGAGAGGGAGAGAGAGAGAGAGAGGGAGGAAAAAGAGAGCGAAAGCAAATAAGTGAAAACCGCAACCATCGGTAATCCAAAAAGGTGGTCGGGATGGGAGAGGTGAAGAAAGGGAAGACGGAAAATAAGAACTAACACCAAACCGAGGGGGTGAGAGGTCACACGGAAAGATGGAGGGAAACAGAAACATTCTGCAGGAAAAACAGACGGTTAAAGAGCGAGAGAAGGGTAGCTGAGAGGGGAGTGAGAGAGGGAAAGGGGGAGAGAGAGAGAAGGGGGGAGGGAGGGATTTAATGAAGGAGGGAGAGGAAAAGGGGGAGAGAGAGCAAGAGAAAGAGAAAGGGGTAATGGTAGAGGAATAGATAGAGAGGGAGAGAGAGAGAAAGGGGCAGATAAAGAAAGAAAGGGAAAGGGGGAGAGGGACAAAGAGGTAGAGAGGGTGAAATGGAGAGAGAGAGAAATCCATCCGTTATTCCTTCTCTGTCAGGATGGTCTGACGCTTTCAGCTGCTATATTCTGCCTTTCCACTTTCTTTCTCTTAAAACATACACAGTTACATAAAGCTGCACACATCTGTAAACACAGCACCACCGTGAAGATGTTTTTAAATTTAATCACACATACATTACAGACACACACACACACAAGCTGCTTCACACAATAGAATGCAGACATTCACAAATAACACACACACACACATACACATGCAAAACTACATACATGCCTTAACACAATAGAGTGCATAGTCCTGTAAATGAAATCACACATAGCCTACATCTCTTTTACACACACACACACACACGCACGCGCACACACACACACACACACACACTGGATATGGGATATGGCAGTGGTCAGAGCCAAGTTTGGTGAAGTAGAAAAGCCTCAGATTATTGCTAACATATCTGTTTGTTTACGCATGGAGGCTTTGCAGCGTTCCGCATGCGTTCATCCACATCATGGGCTCGGGCCCCGCCCCCGTTCTGGATCCGTCCGATCTCAGAGCCCGCCGTTGCCCTCCGGCCTCCCTCTGCGTTTTCGTGGCGCGCATCCACGCATCAGATTCCACTTTGCGGATGACAAACATAATCCTAAACATTCTGCTTTCAAAGGAAACGCACGGAGAACAAACGCTTGGTGGCCTTCCAGAAGATGTTTTAAAACATGAAGCGAGCTCAGGTATCACGCAGGGAAAAGTGTTTTTTGGGTAAAGCCTCCATTCTGATTTTCATAAATCACGCTGGAGATCATCTGCCGTGTAAGGCAAACTCTGGAATCAAGAGTACGCAGTTTGTTCCCAGGAATCACAGATGGTCGAGTGTACATTGCTGCAAATCTCAAATATATCACAACCATCTGATGAAAACTCTGCTCTGCCTTGACCTTTGCAAGTTGGCCTTTTTAATTGTATATATTAATTGTTAAGAGGTGGGTAATGACGAACATGGCCTAGTTTACGTTTCTAGCACATGCGTAGTCATGGTGCGTTAGTGCCGATACGGACATTTGGATCCTCTTTAAGACTGTAGCCTAATCAGGTGTGGTTTTACAGCATAAGGGGGTTTCAACTTCGGAATGCTTTCCCTGAAATGTCACTTCATCAAGGAATCAGATGGAATCCCCCCCCCCACAATTTGTCGCAGCAAATTCATGGTGAGCACCCATATGGTGGCCAGTGGAGTGCAGACATTGAGGCAGACCTCCTAAGTACACGATCACAACAACCGAGTCTGCGCTTTGCTTGTTTTCTTCTCGTTTCATATTTCTCCTCCATCTGTCAGAAGGCGACTCGGGCCAGCCACATCTTTACAAATGCGGTCCGTGCAGATTTATGCTGTTGTTGTTGTTGTCTAAGATGTTGTTTGACACGCCGGAGACATATTTTGAAATTAAATCTGGGATCTTGTGGTTTTCCATCCCGCCGCCAACCAGCGAGTTTACATGGATGCGGTATTCTGGATGTCGTATGTTGGCAAGTCAGGTGTTATTTCTGGACATCATCTTCTTGATTGAGCATCCGTTTTTGAGATATTATCTGAAAGAACTTTATGCAGGCTAATCCTGACATAGTAGAAGTACATTTAAGAACGTAGGAGGCTTATTTGAGCCAAGCAGCTGAGAGAGGCTGGATTGTTTACTGGAACCACACAGGGAAGTCCGACAGTAAACAATAATGCACTGCCAACTGTTCCCGACCAACAAGCTCACTTAGCATATGGGCTAAATTCCCCCTCTCCCTAAGCACTTTAGGAAACGAATAGACCTCTGCCGATTTCAGTCGTGCATCGGATTTCCTCGCCAAGCGCGTGAACTCGGCCACTGTTTCTCATAAAATGCCAGCACTCTTCCAGACCAACGTGTAGCTGCCTCCGTAGAAGAATCCACCACAAAGTCCTCTTTAGGCCACCGTAGCCAAAATAACGGGAGATTCTGCCGCCGTGGCATTCTTAGAAATGGGCCAATGCTTGATTTACTCGCTGACACATCTTCGTGCGAACCCCTGATGCGAATCGTCTTTTCAACCCTTTCCTTGTTCAAGTATTACATTGTCTTAAGCGTTGTTGCCACAGACTTCCTGAGCAGCAGCGGCGTCGTCTGTTTCTCTGCCTCTTTCGGGTAAACAGTGCAGCGCTGCAGGACCTCTGTGATAGCCTGGAGGTGTGGACAGGCAGCCAGCTCAGACACACACACTTACACACACAAACACTTAAGGCCACACACAAAACCATCCAAACTATCCAGTCTAGTAAAACAAAAGCTTAAGAGCATGGCATTTAAGAGACTGATGATTATGACTGATCATTATGAGGTGTGACTGTGTGTTTGTGTGTTTGTGTGTGATCGTGTGAGTGTGTGTGAGTATGTGTGTGTGTTTGTGTGTGTGTGTGTGTGCGCACATACAGTAGCTTATATGTTTTATGTTTACAGCTGTGCCCTTATGAAAGAGAATTATGTTAATTGCAGCCTATTAAGTTCATACACAAACTCACCATGCACACACTCTTTTATGCTCACTTTGTCTCTCTCTCTCTCTCTCTCTCTCTCTCTCCCTCTCTTACACACACGCACGCACGCACACTCACTCACTCACACACACACACACACACACACACACACACATACACACACACACACACACACACAAAGCCTTCATTATTTTAATCACCCCCTGGCTGTTTCAGACAGTGAATGCAGTGATTTAAACCCTGTCCACCTTTAGACATGAGCGCACAGAGGAGGAAGGGTAATGTGTTCTGTACCTGATAGATCAGCTCACCTGTGTTCCCCATACATCCACTAGAGGGAAGTGTCGGCCAGATTCCGTTCACTGGCGTCAGAGCGGCCTGGGAAATGGAAGCGTGGAGGCCTGCGTTACAGGGTTACAGCCCTGATAAGACCTGCAGAGAGAGAGGCAGAGTGTAATGAAGGGACATTAGCCAGCTCTGATAGCATTGACTAGTGCTAATGGTGTGGAGAAGAAAGGAGATGGAGAGCGAGTGAAGGATAAGAGGAGGAGGAGGAGGAGAGGGGCGAGCGAGTGAAGCGCAGAGAGAGTCTGGACTTGTAACTTTTTTTTTTTTAAACTAACACACATGCAGGAAGGGGCGGCGAAGCCAGTGTTATATTTTATCCTGACCTTTGGCAGAACGTAAACGCACGTGTAACCGTAGCTTATTAAATGGAAGGGAGGCGCATAGTTTGGATGTATACCGGAAAGACAGAAAGTAGAGAAGAGTGGGAAGTTCACGCCCAGAGAGGAAGAGGAGATGGTAAACTTCATCTGTTTAGAATATGAAACATTTTGTGTGCCGACGTACTAAAATGAAGCAAATGCGTGATGGTGACAGTAAACATGTGGTGGACATGTGGGGAATGGCCGTTGTGTCATATCAGTAACTATGTAACTTCATACTTTAATATATCCGTTACACACTTTGATTTCTTTGTCTCTCTGTGTTCTTTGCCCTCTTTTTGACTCCTGGGCCGTTTTGTAACGTCCATCTGTCTTCCTCCCGCCTCCTCTCTTTGTTTTTCTTTTCACACCCGCAAACCGTTAAGCCAGAAAACTCCTCGGCGAGGAATCCAAGACCGTCGCGCAATCAGCCTGACACACTGAAATATATGTCCAGCAGGTGTGTGTCCGCGCCCGCACACAAACACTGAGGTGCGCCAGATTGTTTGCACTGAGATGTTGGCAATCGATCAAGCCAGGGCGTGTCTGACACCAAAAGTGACGTACACACACACACACACACATTGTTTTAACAGGGAGTTGGGTTAATTTGAGGAAATGGCAAAAGGTTGTAGACTAGTTATGAAGAGCTCAGGCCTGAGAGAAGTGAGTCAGTCTCCCTGTCACACACACACACACGGGGGATTATGATTCCGCACACACACACACACACACACACACACACACACACACACACACAAACACACAAATACATTGTAACAGCCCCCACATATTGACTGCACTACAGTATTTAGAGGTTGCTTTTTCCTCGCTCCTATTTTGCACTTTCGGTCCTTCCTGTCCTTTTTCTATCCCCTAGAGATAAACAAAACCTTCTCACTTGTGTCCTATCAGTGAAAGTCCATCCGTCCATCCTCCCTGGAGATGGAAAGAGTGAATGAGCCAACGGAAAAAGGGATGAGAGCAGGACACTGAAAGACAGGAGAGGCTGTGTCATGCCTCCTATGAGCCGCTCTCTTCTTTGAAAGTTTCTTGTGTCTGTGTGTGTGTCTGTGTGCACGTATGCTTTCTTTGGTACTCCTACCTGTGTGTGTGTGTGTGTGTGTGTGTGTGTGTGATGGTATGTATTTTTAGTGGATATATAGAAGTATGTGTGTTCATTTACACTCCACACATTCCTCTTCCCTAACCAGATCCCCGGTCCAGACCGCCAGAGAGGCCCACCTTGCTGCCTGGCGCGTCCCAGGAGAGCTGCTCTGACCGGGGCAAGGCGAGAGGGAAACGGTCGGGTGGGGGGTGGGGTCAGTGCTGGCCTGGAGCTTCCCACTCAGCAGAAAGAATAGAGGAGGAAGGTGAAGATGAGGGCAGAGTGGCGGAGCAGAGAAAGGAGGAAAAGAGGTGAGAACAGAGGGTGGGAGAAGAGGAAACGGGAAGATGACAAGAGGGACAAAACTTCATTCATTCATTCATTCATTCAAATGCTTATCTGCAATGCTCTGGATTTTGGTGACCTCTTCCTTATTAGTAAAGTAATGCTTGGATTGAAGCCAACAAGAAGTCATTTAAATCGCTTTAACTCAGCCGTCTGCTATTATCTGCAAACAAACTCTGGTACACAACAGCAAATAGCACTTTGTGCGGCCAACTACAAAGTAAAAAAAAAAGAAGATAACCCAAATAAATCACCACAACAGCGATCGAGTGGAAAACATTACAGGGACGAAATGAAGTGAAGGAAACGGCGCAGAAGCCAGAAAATATCTTGGAAAGGGGAGACCGGAATAAATGAAAAATGGATGCGGTTCAGGAGGTGAAATCGGAGAGGAAGGTTCACACATCTTCTGTCCCCACATGATGAGTACAGCGTTCTAATT
>NW_027467053.1:20000-137500 GCF_046128005.1 Genypterus blacodes | reverse complement strand
AAATAACCACTGCAATATTGATTTCACCCTTACTGAGAAATACGAGGCAAAAGATCAGACTCTCTTGGCAAAGCTGTGCCCTAAACGTGATAAACACCGAATCCGTGCTGCTGTCTGACGGACTGATTTTTACAGCAATTCAGCGGCTTTAAATTGCACTTGAAATAACCCAGATAATCGTATCGAGACCAGCGCGGTGTCATAAGCGTAACCCAAGTCCATTTTTAGTGGTTGAGGTATTTCTTCTCTTAACGGGGCTGTCAAGTGGAATGGCTCCTTCCCCCCTGAATAACCTCCACACAGAATGGTTTTGCCATCAACACGTAGAGCTTTATAGATGGGCCGTGCACATAGACCAGAAAGAGTGTGTTCTTTTGTGTGTCTGAGAGAAGGAGAGAGTGAGTGTGATATGGCTACAGAGAAATTGATAGAGAGACAGGGAGATAATGGAATGAATGAGAGATGAAGGGTGATGAAAGGGTGTGTGCGTGCATGTGTGTGTGGTGGGGAGGGTTCCCAAAGTTCCCAAAGTTCCCAAACTGACTGCCCACTGGACTAACAATGCAAAAGACAATAGATTTCTCTCTCTAAATTCTCTTAAGGCCTTTTCGGTCATGTCACATGAGAGTGAACATTATCATTTTGGCGTAGCATCACTGATCACCTGAAATTTGCACAATATAAGATATTGCAGTAGGCGGGAGAATGGAGGCATGGTCTGCATGATGATGCTGTGTGTTCTAAGGTTTTCAGCTTTACCATGGTTGATGCTGTGATGCTTCATCCTCTTCACTCTCATTTCCCTCAGCATCTTTGCATATTGGATTAGATTAACCGATTATCAATTCCCTCGTCTCTTGGACCTGTCGGTGTGTGAGGTCTCACAAATTGCTACGATTGGCTGTGATCATTTTTGATGGTGAAAATATTTGTCAATCTCATATGAATCAAGGTTTGCAGTATTTTTTTGTTGAACACAAAAGTTGTCCAGTAATGTGAAAACAATGACTTTTGCCTTTAATCTGTTGTAACTTTATTTGTAAATTCCCGAAGAATTGGGGTCCACATCATCACTGTAAATCCTGTGTTGTCTTTAGTATTTAGCATAAAACCTCTTAGCAGCTGCAAATTCCGAACAACTGCCCCCTAGTGGTGTTAGTGGTTAATTGTTAATTTATTGATGAGATGTTAGAGGTCATGGAATCTATCCATACTCTCTCCATCTTGCCTGTGAAACAGATTGTAATAAGCCACTGGCTCGTTGTTCAGGACCCAGCAAAGAAGGATGGGAGTGTAAAAGTCAAGTGGACGGTCAGATCATGCAGTGGTGTGAACGATGAGGAGAAGATGAAAGGGAAAATGGGTGAAGAGAGGAGAGAACGAGAGACAGTGCAGGTAGGCGGAACAGCTGGTGTGGGGGTGGGGGGGAGCAAGAGGAGGAAGGAAAAAAGGCAAAGGAAACAGTTAAGAAAGGTCAGTGAGAGAACCCTTTTGAACACAAGTTTATTCATTTATAGTGTAGTCTTCTGTCTGTTTGGTGATAAGAAAGTACGTCAGAAGACATTTTTCAGACCTGTAGACTCTACAGTGTAGAGAGTATTCAGAAAGGGTGAAAGCAGTCTAAAACCTATGAAATTGTACATAAACACTCAGACCCTCTTAGAACGGCAGGAGAAAGGAAGTGTACCCTTGAGCAAGGTGTTTAATATTTCCAGTGGAGGTAGTGTATGTCCAACAGCTGAGGACTGTGGTTGTAACGGGCAGCACTAAGGTGTGAAATATGTCTGAGCGCAGGAATTGAATCAAGGTGACGAAATGGAGCACAGACGCCCTCACTCACTCGGCTTTCCCCAGATTAATAAACTTTACAAAATGTGTTTTTGTAGAGATCAAACCAGCAACTCAGTTATTCTTAGTCTGGAAGCCATTGAAGCGGAAAATTAAGGGGAAATGAAGTTCCGCCAAATCTAAAGTTTAAAGGTTAAGGGTTTTAAAAAGTATTTTCTCCTGATGACTTACCAAGATTCCTGACAGGAAATCCAAAAAGCTTCTCTGAGAATTTGGCAGCCGCCCGGCGTTGACATTTGTTAGCAATGCCAGTCCAAGCCAACGAGGAACCAAACCAATTCTCTCAAAATTACATGCAAGCCGTTCCACTGGGCTCCATAAGCTGTAGTAAGATTGTAAGAGTAAGAATAAGTAACAGAACCGTTTGGACGGATTAGTGTTTCATTTGAACAGGAATGATACGGCCCCTCGATAGTTTAGAAAGGGCCGTCTCCAGGTTCTCACACACACACACACACACACACACACACACACACACACACACACACACACACACACACTCACTCATACAAAGTCCTTTTGGATGCATTTTAGGTATGTGTCATTGGTAGTTTAGAGGAGGCTTCCACAATTTGGGACCTCGCCCTTCTAACGACATGAGAAAGCAGGAAGATGTGCGCGCAGAGACGCAAAATGTGCATTCTATGTTTAAATCGTGATCTTTGTTCGGATCAAACTTCATCTTGTGATTTTTTGGAAAAGCTCAACTCCCCAATCTTGATTTTCTATATGAAGTTTTCAAACCATATTGAGATGAAAGTGATCAGATGTCGCTGTCCATTCCTCTGCAACACACACGTTTATTGAAACTTTATGTCGCATGACTTATCAACTTCAACGCCGTATCAGATTCTGCTCAGATGAATGTCTCCTAGCTGATTCTTTTGCATAATTTTACACAGAAGTGGACTTGTCTGCCGTCTCCTACTTTCATCCGTTTAATTCCATCCCTTGTTTATGTACACCTGAACAAACAGTTAGTACAATGAAACAGCTTCAGAAAGAGTTAAACTATGTAAGTCAGTCAAATAAATGTCAAAACGTAGAAGGATAAAATTGTGCAGGACACAGATGGAAGTACAAAGTACATTTCAATTTACTAATATGTCCTTCCTCAAA
Organism: Genypterus blacodes; assembly: GCF_046128005.1. Classification (NCBI taxonomy): domain Eukaryota; kingdom Metazoa; phylum Chordata; class Actinopteri; order Ophidiiformes; family Ophidiidae; genus Genypterus; species Genypterus blacodes. The sequence continues at coordinate 134,533 of NW_027467053.1, read as the reverse complement.
ACTTCCTGTCTGGCTTCAAATGAGCAATATCAAGCCCCAAACCACCTACCGCTAGCCCCGACCAGATCATGTTCTGAGGTTGTTTAGCTTCAGTTAACCACGCAGGCACGTGGTTGGACAAAACGTCTCCAGCTACAGATCACTTGTTTAGTGTCCACAACTGCCGTATAAACAACGTGGCAGAGAGAAATAAACCGCCGCCTGTCCGCCTGCTAGTTTGGCGAATGAGACAAAAGGGTTTCAGTGTCGACATGTGGTTGTTGTGTCTCGTTTATGCGTCCAAACATGAAATGCGTGCTGTGGTGTTTCCTCTTTGAATGGCTTTTGAAGACTTGGACATGCCCTACCTTTAGGGGAAACCACTCTTTAATGAAGGGATTTCTGCACAAGAGGAGAGAGGCGTCCTGTGTTTGTTCTTAGTGTTTGTTCTTATTCCGTAGTCACAGTTGAAGAGAAGGAAAGAGAGAGAGGGATGATTGTTTCAGTACAGCATTGTTATCATCGGGACAGAACCTGCATTGCTGCGGTACAAAACTTCCAAAATCGGAGGCCCTGGTCCCCTCTCCGAAAACTGGCAATTGTCCTCTCCAGGGTTCCACAGCTTCCTCCGTCAACAGTTCCTCCTTCAATTTGATAATCCCCTTTGCCGTTTCAATGGTGTAAGTGAATGACCTGAATGAAAAATATTGCTGTTGTTGCCAAAAGTTTAATAAGTGGGCAACTTTTTTTTTTGCAGGCTGTAAAACGGCAGAAGAATTACAACTCAATGCCTGTTTAACATCAAGCGGTCACTCAGCTGCATTAAGAAGACAATGAAGACTGAGGTTTGGTGTTTGGAGAAATATAAAGCAAACACACACACACACACACACACACACACACACACACAAGCTACGTTTAGTCAGTTTTGTGTGTGCGTGTTTCATCCGGGGGACAGCAAATTGCGGTCAATTTCCTGCCTCTGTTGTATGAAGATAGGAGGGAACGTCCGCCAGAGAGATAGAGGAACTGACACCACTAATTTCTACCTAGATGCCCTCTCGCTCTCTCTCTCTCTCTCTCTCTCTCTCTCTCTGTCTCTCTTTCTCTCTCTCTCTCTCTCGCTCTCTCCGTCTCTCTTTTTCGTTTTCTCTTACTTTTGTGGGTGTGTGCGTGCGTGCATGTTTGGAAGAAAGCAGGAGCTACAAATTGACCCAATTACCTGGAGTTGAGAACATTAGGGCTATTACCATCACACATCTCTCTCTGTCTCTCTGCAGGTGTGTGTGTGTGTGTTTGTGTGTTTGTGTGCGCGCGCGTGCGTGCGTGCGTGTGCGTGTATGTGCGTGTGGATGTATCTGACCTGAGTCATGCTGAGGTTTTATTCTTTGGTATTCCAGTTTCCTCTCTTCCCATAATGACTTCCCCTTTCAGACTTCTCTTTAATTTCTCTGTCCTGGCACCTTCATCTCTTTCTCCCTCCTCTCCTTCCAAACACACACACAGACACACATTACTTCCACTATGTAGCATATACGTATACAATATGATTTAGCCTTCATTTCAATTCACAAAGGCAAGTTGTTACCAGAGATAAACATGCACATGCACACGTACTGACGCGTGGTCACACTGGCCAGCATAATCAGCTGCCCGCAAAGCAGACACACACTCATGCCTCATCAACAAGACTTTACCGTCAGTGTTATAAACATCAAAGAGTGTGTTGTGTTGTGTCATGTGTTTAGGCGTGTGTGTGTGTGTGTGTATGCGTGTGTTTAATTATTCCAGGCAAAATGTCCTAACCAGTAAAATCCAGAATGTCACAGGCAAAGTTAAACACCACTAAGTGTGTAAAACGGATGTGAAATCATTACACACAAAAACAGACACACACTCTTGCCCTCAGATTTCCCTCAGTTTCAACATGACTATTGGGAAACATAGGAAAGAATGAGAAGGAGAGAGAGAGAGAGATAGAGATAGAGGGAGAGAGAATGAGACATCTGCCAGGCAGATTTCTGTTGTTTCTTTTCTTCATCTTTCATCCTCTCACTCATCCTCTCTTCTGTTCATCTGAAGAACATCAAGAGCTGGTTCATGGAAATGTCAGGGAGAGAGAGAGGGAGAGGTCATTTCTTGCTGTTTTCAATATTTTTTCCTTTTTCAAGGGTGGGTTGATTGATAAGTTGTTAGCCTGCGTTCCAATCCCAGCGGAGTTTTGGGTCGATACTGAATCTGAGTGACAGAGAAAGAGAGAGAGATGGATTGATGGATTATTGTGGCTTTGAAGTCGGGCTCACCCTCCTTACTCACCTGATTTGCTCCCCTCAGACATGCACCTCTTCCCAAACCTGAAACAGGCTGTTTGGCCTCAGGCGATAATGTCATATCAGCTATGGTGGATTTTGTTTCAGGCAAGTTGTGAGAGATACGGTATGTTGAGTAGAAACATTATGCAGAGCTTCCAATGCGTGGCTCAGAATTTAGCAGTCAAGCCTTACGCTTTATGTCGCGCTACACATCCAACCTGTAAAATTACTGGAAGAAGAAGCAGATTGTAGATATAATAGACATAAAATTTGCCTTTTATTCTAGCAGAATTCCCCAGTCTTGGTCCTAATGTACAGCAATATCAGGAAAGATCAATAAGTCAGATTAAATTCTTGTCTACTTTTGGTCCAATCCTGCCCTTTGATTCAGTCCCTTCAGCTCCTTTAGTTCGCGGTCTGCCTGGGGCCCTGGGGTCTCTCAGTTTGGCCCTGACTGGGGCTTTAAGCATGTTACATGTTACTCATCCAGTGATGCTCTGAAATAATAGTCAATGTGACTCTCATATTGTTTGTATTTTTGCTGTATTGGCTCATTAGGAGAATGTTTTGCTTTGGTTAAGACATTCGGTTAGAAACATCTGGATGGTTTTCCTGGTCTGGTAGCTGGGCCGGTTAAGGCGCCTACTGTGTATCCACTAAGTCCTGGATTTGAATCCCAGTCGCCGTGTCTCTATTCAGTCTCTGTGTGGAGCTGAATCGTCTCCAACGTGCAAACAACAGATAAGTGTAACGTACCAAACAAGTGTGCGCCTGGAGTTTTGTGGTCGCCCTGCGGTTTGTTTCTGCTTGGCTCTTGTTTACATGTGTGCACATAGCGAAAAATACAGAAAACGGATGAATCCGATCCAGCTGCGTCAGATCCACCTTCAGAATGAAAGCGCCACGACACACAGGGAAAGTAACGACAACGCCACAAAGGGAGGTTTAGACGTCTAAAATGTCAAGTTAAGATTGACGAAGATGCTCCTGTCTTTGCTGTTAATCAATTTAATCTGCATAACTACCTAGTGGTGGACGGCGTTATTGGATTCTGAACTGTAATGACCTCGTCCTAATAAAGTCCCTGATGCTCCTCAGCAGCTCTTCGCTCCAATCAGCGAGACCCACACTGAGATCCAGTCTGAGCCTGTCAAAACACATTAATAATAACCACACAGAACACACTCGCGCACACATACACACAGCAAGAGTCCACAAACGATGTTAAAATTGGAGTGCGTAGACGCTTGCCAGCGCACACACACACACACAGCCTTGTTCTGGGGGTGAAATCAGTACACTTGGCCTATAGCAAATTGGCTGAACAATAGACAGAATTCCATCTCTGTTGTCTTGTTACATTGATGTTTTACTGGTTTACTGGTAGGGGTTGAGATCACACACATATACACGCATGCACGCGCACACACGCGCACACACAGGCACACGCCCACTTATTTTGATGTTTTGCTGCTCAAAGAGAGGGTTGGTGTTGTTTGAGAAATATTTTCAGCACATAAACACGTGTTTCATCTACAAAGAACGATTCGCAGTGCGCTGTGTGTTACCACTGTCTCCGTCCTCGTCCATGTTGTGGTAGCGCCGCGGCCGCGCTTACGACATTACCCTAATTAAGTTTCCATAATTTGTCTCACACAAGCAGTCACTTAGATATAATCGTTTCATTCTTTTCCCAGCTCATCTCATTGTCTTGTCTGTCTCTGTATCTCTCTGCTTCTTTGTGCTGTTAAAGTTTTATTGTAAGGTGAAGTATGATGACATCAGCAGCATAATGTACACAGGGGAATAGGTTTATACGTAAGATGTGCGTGTAGCCTCAGCCGCATTTTAAATGTGCGTAGTCATGACTTCCCTTTTCCATTCATCGTACTGAGTAATTTGTGGGAAAGATGGAGTGAAAGGAAAGACGGAGAAGCTGTGGAGAGGAAAAAAACCGCCAATTAGTGAACTTGAACTCCGAGGTCACCAGGAGGGGAGTTCGTGACCTCTGAGAAATGTCACCGTCTCGCTGTTTACTCTACAGGGAAGACAAACTCGCTCACACTTGTGTACTCAAAACACACGGCGTGGATGCCAGAGAGTACAGGCCAAAGTTCATGGGTTAACTAAGGGAACTAACGTAGACTGGAGAGAGCGAGAGAGAGAGAGAGAGAGAGAGAGAGCTTTCCAACCTGCATATGGTCTCCAGATGGGTTTGTGAGTCATCCCTGGGTTAGACGCCGCATACACACACACACACACAGACACACACACCTACACTTGCAGAGGAGCAGTTTACGCTTCCCCCTGCTGAGACTAGATCATTCCCAGGTTCGGTTGATCCAAGGGTAAATTTGACACCTGACTTACTCTCTCTCTCTCTCTCTCTCTCTCTCTCTCTCTCTCTCTCTCTCTCCCTCTCTCTCTCGCACACACACCTCACAAACAAACACGATGATATACTGTATGTAAGACACATGCTTTAGTACTTCTACTCAAACTTTATTTACCTTCGCCTTCTCTGTATGTGTGGAAATCTCACTCACACGCACACACACACACACACTCTCCTACACAGGAAAAACACCTGAGTCATTCCTCTGCCAGTAAAGAGTTCACTCGCAGGGCGGCGCGTATGAATGATACTGAGAGGTGTCAAAACCAAGAGGGAAACCAAAGACAAAGGGTTGGAAAATGTTGATATACGGGCAGAAGATACAACATTTGAGGGAGAGAGATGGAAATGTGTGGGATTGATCTAGAAGGGGAGATGTGTGTTGATCATATTTTATTTGAATTATTCACAGATATTTTGTACATTTCAGACAGAAATATTTAGCTTTTAATCTCTAGAATATGTGTATCTGGATGCTGTAGCTATAAATGAACAAGATAGAATAGAAAAAGGATCAAATTGACTTTCTGCCTCGCTGTATAGTTGCTATCCCCCTTGCTTCTCCAGCAAGGCGCAACTCCCATTCTAATTAACTTAGGAATGCCTGTGATTGGAATCGGAAACACGAGGCCGTTTAACGTTGACAAGTCGTAGGCGTGAAGCGTCGCCGCGGCGTCGTGCACGTAGCATTCATGCCCGGTTACTTGTGACGCCAGGCCAAAAGGTTGTGGAGATATGGACTGAATGTTGTCTGGCAGGTGAATCTGTAGCCGTTTACAATGAAACCAGAAGGGTAAAACACGAGATATCATCGGATGACTACACACTGACACACACACACGGGCCAGAGATGGAGCGAGGTGATGGAGGTCACAACCTTTGATGATTTCCCAGAACGCTTATGAAACCTGGATGTTTTGGTGCTGATGTTCACAACAACGCGACCTGCGCACAAACAAGACGTGCAGGAGTCTGCGCAGGAAAACACGCGGCGAGGTAAACACAGATACACCTCACGAGAAGTCACGGGACTTTGTTTTGACGTCCTCTATATTTTGTCTGCCAGGTGTAAGGAGTTTTTGGATGTTTTCATAAGACAGAAAGAAAGTGTGTGTGTGGGTGTGTATCAAAGCTCTACATGAAAACCTTCACAAATATAGATCAAAGTAAGAGGGAACTTGTGTATGTGGTGTGTGTGTGTGTGTGTGTGTCCCTTGGCCTCTGCAAGCCCTCAGTCTCCCGCCTGATTTCATTTCCATATGCTTGTCTGACAGTGCTTTCATACGTGTGTGTGTGTGTGTGTGTGTGTGTGTGTGTACGTGTACGTGAACACGTGTGTGTGTGTGTGTGTCAGAAATAAAACGCTCATTAAAAAAATATTCCACTCGAGCAGAGCAAAGAAAAACACACGTACACACACACACACAACCCTCACACACTCACACACTCGGTAGATTTACAGTATATAGACTACACACACACACACACACACACACACACACACACACACACACACACACAGAGCAGCACACATGCAGCCAGCATAATGTGGAATATAAGATTTAGCATCATCAAGGGGAATCAAGGAGAAGAAACTTTTCAGATTTGGAAAGAAAACGTTCTTGCGTTCCCACTCGGACTTTTACCTCCATCACTAAATCTCCTCGCCCCTCTCTTTCACTCTTCTTCTTCTTGTGTTTCCATCCTCTCTTACAGTAAATCTCTCTCCTTCTCTCCTCTCTTCTCTCTCTTTCTTTTTCCGCAACCAAACCCCCATTTACTCCATGAAGTTATGATCTGTTTTGTGCGTTTTTGGATGATTGCAACTCAGTTCTGCAATTTGCGAGCAAATCCCAACACAATCGAAATCCGAAAACAAATTTGCCCCCGACTCTGACCCGAGAGAACCTGTCCTGCTCACCAGCGATGTAGGTTTCATTGTTACCGCTTAACCAAATCAATATTTAGGCTCAAGATTTGATTTGAGTTCAGCAGCGGAGTACAACTTTGTTCGTCATTTGCCTTCAACAATCCCATCGCTCCCATCCACTTTTCAGCTTCTTGTCCCCTCAGACTGGATGGCCGCACCGATCTTACGCGAAAGGGTAAGGAAATGTTCGCCTTCAGAGTACGAACGGCGCCGCGCTTTCTCGTTACTTCGCCTTGCGTGTGAAGAGGCTCGTTTCCTGACGCCTCGCTGTTTTGATGAACCTCGTTAAAGCACGCGAGCGCATTCCTCTATCGCTTTATAGCGCTGTTACACACACGCACACACACACGCGCACGCATTCCTCACCGTCTTTATAGCACAGTTCCTTTTTTATCTACCTATTGACAATTGTGTCCATGTGCTTGTAAACAACGTTGATAACATTGGTTTACATGTTCAGGCATTACTCATGCATATACGTGTACACACACACACACACACACACCTGGTTTTCAAGACGAAACTTTCCAGGAAAACGCAGGTGTGCAAATATTCTTAAATGCTTTGTGAGTGTGTGTGAGTTTTGCCAGTTGAAGAACAATAATAGTTGTTATTGCGAGGAGAGAACGGTCAGTGCTCGCTCCATAATCCCCAGCAGAGCAGAACAGGCAAGATACCGTGTTTGATCCAGGCAACGTGATGTTTACAGATGTGTACGATGCATGGGCTACATGTTGACACAGAAAGTGTCCATACTTGGTAAAGCATGAAACGGTTCCGCTCAAGTCTGCTCAATATTGTTTAACTCACAAAATCTTTGAACTTTTGACTCAAAATGATCATATATGCGTGACTGGATACGCGAGGAGGCTAATTTGCAGTTTGCATTGTCTGCGCAAATGGGGAGGATTAAAGCGCTCTGCATTCCAGAAACACAAATTGTGCCAGGATTCGATTAGTTTTAGGGCTTAGAGTTGCACATGGTGTGCGAAGGATCGTCTGCTTTTTACCACCGAGAGAGAAAATGACACCACAGGCCGATCTGTGGAGCATCCGCAGTCTGATCGCATTAGAGACCTTATAGAGATGATACACACACACACACGTGGGCACACATAAGGGCATGGAGGAAGTGGAGGACGGCCTAGACCACATACTGTATGTTGTGTGAGGGGAAAACCCACATGCATTCACTCGTATAGAGACGCACAGACAGAAAAGCCTGTTCAAATACACTGCATAGTTCCTCACACACACCGTTTTTTCGGAAAGGTAGCAGTTAACATGGTGAGGATATCTGTTATATCTCTGTGGTCAGATTGTCCACTCTAAGCCTTTATTACAGTGCAGCTGAACCCAGTGCAGCACCGGGGCGGAGACGTTAGCGCTAACCACAGCACCACAAGCGCCTGAATCAAGGTTGAATATGATATTTTACACTGCGAGCGAAGGTAACGGTCCTTTCCTGAAAACGTCAACATTACCCGTGATTCTCTCCTCACAGATGGTAGTATTTGGAGGTATTTAAAGCTCAACTACTAACACATAGCCGCTTTACCTCCGTCGCAGCGTGACCTTTGTGATAGCAGCCATACGATGTCTCAGATAAATGGCTGCCGTTTAAATAAAGCCACAGATGACAAAGTACCTCGTGCTCTTATTGCGCCGCTGCTTGAGCTTGTGCAGAGCCGTAGGGTGGAGGCGGTGACGCCAAGCATGACAGCCACGGGTTCAATCCCCTGGGTTTGCAAAAATGCCACGTTACAGCAGACGGCGCTTTTGGAGAAACAGCTATAAAAAAAGAACATATTTTGATCGGCTCTTTTTGATCCAGATAAGTCCTGTGACTTTAGATGTTTATTGCCTAATTGTTCACCAGACCATTAAAATCCAAGGAAAGTGCCCCTTTGGAGGCCTAAAGAACGGTCCGATCCTACATTTTTCAAAGTGTGTAGATATCCATGACTGTTATATTTCTATTTATTTACAATATTTTCAATTAAAGCAACAAACACCTCCATCGTTTTTAACGTCATCCACTTGCTGCCATCCCAAGCTTCAAAACTGAGCTTGAAATCTACAACACATGAGACACATTTACAGCTCTTGGGGTCATGAGAGTTTTGGGACCTGAGAGAAGGGTCCTCAGCCCGACCGTTTTGGTGTCCACGTTCTCTAAACTTAACAGGTACAATGACAAATGCGCCGTTTTCACCAAAATGTTCACGGCTCCTTTGAAGTGCACGGGCTCGCCGAGTGAAAAACGCCACCATTACAGTGTTTTATATTGCCAGAGTTTTTCACAGGGGGTCAAGGTCAGAATGAGGTGAGAGGTAAAAGTGATCCCGATCTGCTGTGCTTACACAAAGACACACACACACACACAAAACACACACACTGTTGCTGTGAGTTCAGGGTCAGAGGGAGGTAAAGAGGTGAAAACGATTTGGCTATACTATACACGCACACACAACCAGGGGTCGGAGTGAGGTAATGACGACAAAGTTGGCACATTGTTCTCACTCAGTCACGCACACACACACACACAAGCATGCGTGCACACACACAGTGTAGGGTCATGCTAAGGTAAAAGTTGGAGAAGATTCAGTTTTCAGTGAGAGCACTGAGACTCATAAATAGAGAACTGGAACACACAGCAGGGGGAACACACACACACACACACACACACGTGTACTACGTGCACAAATGAACACAATCACATGCAAGTGTTTGCACGTAACAAACACACACTCTCCCAGTTCATTTGATCTGACAGGAGCAGACTTTGGGGAAACCATTACATGGAGCGTAATGATTAATCTCCGAGATGGAAATGAAGCGTTGACAATCGTCCATTCGTGCCCAACAACTTAACTGTGAATCACAAATAGACGTTGAAGTCGTAAAACCGCATCAAAACGCTGAAAAAAAGAGAAGCGGAACGTGTGCAAGATCTTGGAAAAATCCAGCCCAGCATTAAATTACGAGAACAAACTGTCGCACAGGGACCGTAGGAGCCGGGTCCCAGGCCAGGTTCCAGTCCCGCCAAGACATTAAGAAAATGTTTATAACGACGCCTCAACTTTAGCTTGTACAGCAATTATCACAAAGGCAAATCCAGAGGCGTCAATGTGGAGGGAAAATTAGGTTTGCGTAGTAGTGTAAGTGGAGATTTAGGGTTTAGAACCACAAAACACTACGGAAGAACCTTTGCTGCCGAAATGATTTTGTTCGATTTTTTATGACAAGATAGTTGACGATTTCGCTAATCTTGGACTAGTGACGGCGGTAATAGTGCGATCTGCTCAGCTGTTGACCGTAATATATGAAAGTTGAAGAAAGTTATAGGGAGGGAGTAATTGTTTACTTTGGAGATAATTGCTGGGTACACAAAGGATTGGAAGACAGAAGGTGTGTGTGTGTGTGTGTGTCCGTGTGTGTGGCGGGGTGGATGAGAGGGCAGCGTTGGGGGGCGAGTGAGGCGGAGGGGGGGGGGGGGGGGGGGTCCTCGCGGGATCCGGAGGGTCGTAAACGTAAAATACTGCAGTGTGTGTGTGTGTGTGAGTGTGTGCGCGGGCGCGTGCGGCGGTTCCGCACAGCGAGAGGTTATCCAAACAAACCACTAGAATGTCAAGTTACGTGCCGACGATTCCTCTGTGTTTTATTGGCTGACTTCATTGAGTTACACACACACACACACTGGGGTTGTGTGTGTGTGTGTGTGTGTGAGAGAGAGAGAGACAGATTGAGAGACCTGTTTTGGTTAGACAGATTGTATGGACATCTACTCTTGCCTGTGTGTGTGACCAAGAGAGATTTTGTGTTTGTCTGTGTGTGTGCCTGCAATGTGAAAATAAGCATTAAGTTACGGGGTGAAGGTATGGAAGAGAGAGGCAAGGGTCAACCAAAGAACAAGGGTTGGCCAGAGGCTGAGTGTGTGTGTGTGTATGTGTGTGTGTGTGTGTGTGTGTGTGTGTGTGTGTGTGTGTGTGTGTGTGTTGCACTTGGTATTCTCAGAATCCATAAGACCTTTTGCCCTCTTGACTAACATCTGAGAATGTGATAACTGCAGGGAATGTGAGAATATATTGGAAAGCGGACGGTTGAGAATTGGGAGAAGCCTGGCGGAGTGAGCAACCTTCCAACGGTCAGCGGGGGGTGAAGGGGGGGGGGCAGGGGGAGGGGGGGTATGCCTGTGTGCGCCACAAAATATGCCTCACGTTTTCAAGTATTGCTTGTTTTTAAGAATATCCGGAAATATAGAGGGAGAGCAGAATGGCAAGGCAGAAGACGGGAGGAATCTTTCACGCGTTTCACTCAGAGAGTGGCAGGATAGGTTCCGATTAACACAAAGTTATGAGAATCCGTTTAGTATAGTAATTAATTTAAGATATATACAGTAAAACAGTGGATAGCAAAGTCAATCCAAGTAGGCTTACAGTCAATGAGTGAGTAATTTCCAGGCAATGGTTGATGTTTTTACGATGATGAGTTTCATGACCGCTTAGGAGGGGATAGAGAAGAGAGGACTCTGAGTGTGTGCGTGTGTGTGTGTGTGTGTGCGCGTGTGTGTGTGCGTGTGTGCGTGCGTTCGTGCGTGCGTGCGTGTGTGTGTGTGCACGTGCATTCATGACTGTACACAACATGTGCGTGTGTGTGTGTGTGAGAAAGGTGACGCTCATGGCAGAGAGTTCAGGGCGGTGTGAAGTTATGGGAGAGAGGAGGCAAGGTCAGGCCACGGGCTGGCTCGAGGTGTGTGTGTGTGTGTATGAGAATGTTTAAAGGCAAGTTTAGGGTTACAGCCAGCAGTAGGGGGGGAGCAGGGTGAGAAATTTGGGGGTTGGCGAGAGGGAAAGAGGTAAGTTTAAGGTTAGGAGAGCAGGAGGTGTGTTTTATGGGACTGGACGAAGCAGGACAGGGGGAAGTTGGGGGTGAGGGAGCGGGACGTGGGTTTGGGGTCAGGAGGTCATGGGGTCTTTCTGTAACTCTCACGTTCTCCTCTGGTCCTCCAGTGGTTTGCCTCGCTGCAGCTCTCCACTTTCTTCTCTTCTCGCCACCTTGCAGAGGTTTCTTTTTTTTCTCTCTCCGTTTATCCATTCCATCGTTTTCTTTTGGCTCTCGCTCCACTGTTCCCCCTCACATCCGTTCCGGGGGGTTAAGTAGACTGTTGACATTTTTGTGGCCGTCGTCGTATTATGTTGGGACTATCAGATTTATACTGACACGGTTCACCAGTTTACACTGACTACTCCTTTTGTGTGTGGGTGTGGGTGTGCATGTGTGTGTTTTATGGACTTGACCTCGCTAAGAGTGAATGATGTTTGGAAGCAAACCGAGGAATTCCGGCTTCTGAAATTTCCACAATTCCGACTTTTTGCGCTTTGACCTTGGAAGCAGCAGTTTTGTTAATTTTGGATCCTCACTCTCTCTCTTTCCCTCTTCCTCCCTCCCATCTCTCTCCCATCCCCCACCCCAAACACACACACAATTGCCATAGGTATTTATGCATTCACACTTCCGATTAGATGCACGTTTCCTCTCTCTCACACAGACATTCACACACAAATACACACACACAAACACATACACACATACACACACACACACACACACACACACACACACACACACACACACACACACACATACACACACACACACAACAAACAACTAGCATGTATCTGACTTTTGGACTCAAACTCAGGACTTCAACCCACATTATATTTCAATATTTCCAATCCATGGTACTAAGTTACCCCCTGTTCATTTCAGTTGAGAAATTCAAAAAAAAAAACTAAATAGGACCACAGACAAACAATTGTAATGTGTCAAACACGTATTTTAACAAATGTTTTGATAGCAAAATGTCGCAATACAGCAATTTATGGAGCTTGCAGCCATTTTAATAGTGTATGAGGATGGTTTATTGTGATAGGATGACAGGACAGATGATCTCTCTCTCCTGGGGTTAACTCACCTCCAGTCTATTTTTCTCTTCTGTTTTGTTTTCATCCATCCATACTTTGGCCTCTGGAACACCTCCACCTTCATCTCCATCCATCCATTTCTGTCTCCTTAACTATTCCAGTAATGTGGAAGTATTTATATGCTCTCTCTCTCCCTCTCTCTCTCTCTCTCTCTGTCTCCGTGTGTGTGTCCGTGTCCTCCTTTCCTACAATATTATTATGTTTGGCCCTGGTAGCTCTGACCCTGGCATGGAGGAGGGAATTTGCACACCAATAGACAGAGGTGGAAAAAAAAAGGAAGAGAGAAAATGAATGAGGCAGGAAGAGTCAGAAAGATGGAGAGAGACAGATGATGGGATGTAACTCATGTCTTCATCTGTTCATTGTCTTGTGATTACGAAACGGACAAACTAACAAAAGTAAGGACGGGGAAAACGAAGGAATAACCCGGAGCGAGCGACAATGTCTATGTAAACGATAAGCCCACACTGTGTTCGAGCCACGGGCAGATTTCAGGTTTTTTCTTTTATGCCAAAACATGTGTTTGGGATTACCGCGTGGTCGCTGCACTAACGGAGAAGAGCTCGGTTGAGTGGCTGCAGACATTGAATATTTAAGTGTTTTCTTATTTCGTTCCTCTTTGTTGCACTTATCAATTAAACAATATGGAAGACGGGTTTTCCGTTGTGTTCGCTAGAAATGCTCCAAAATTTCGCCTCCTTTTTATATTGGCTTGCTGTCTTGCTTGAGGGAACTTCATCAAAGTATAAGATTACCTAAGTCCTTAAGTCTTCCCCCACCTTCTTGCTCAACGCGAAGAAGTGGGGAGCTTTGACCAGGAGTCTTAATGTTCCTCCATATGGAACCTTCACGTTGAAAAGTTTAAATACACCCTAATAACTCGCACTTGGCAATGAAAACGCGCCAAGCTCTCTGCATCCTCGGGGGAACGCCCGGCAACCTTTCTACTTCAGACGAGGAGGCTGTAAAGAGTCCGTCCTCATTCCACACGTGCAGTATATCTGCCTCTCTCTTTAGCCGAGTCATTAGCAAAGACGGGCCTTTATGAACTGTTTATGACTGAAATACAAATATACTGTGCGTGTGTGTTAGTGTGTGTGTTTGAGATGGACTGTGTGCAGTTTGGCGGGTCAAAAGCTGAAATACTGGCAGGTTTGAGTATTTAGGGACAATGAATTTCTAGGAAAACTGTGAGTGTGTGTGCGTGTGAGCCTTCCAGCACAGCAAGCCACGTCTTTAGTGCAGACAGATGCTGAATCCATTGACGGATAATTAAAGCTAAAACTGGCTAGAGAGAGAGAGAGAGAGAGCGAGATAGAGAGAGAGAGAGCAAGAGAGAGAGAGAGAGAGATTGGCAATACACATTGAATGGAGCGTCCTGTCCTGCCAATTAATATCCTTTTAATAGAGAGCGCTGAAGAGAGGCATAGCAGAAGAAGAGAAATGAGAATGAAATAATAAAGATTCTTGCGTTTTTTGCGTCCCACACAAGCAGCTTTGTCCCTTGTGAACCACTTAGGCACGTTTGACTTTTGGACTTTTTGTCTGCTTTTTATTTATGTGTGTTGTGCATGTTCGACTCGGTTTCATTTCCCATCATTCCCGCCCTCCTTGTCTCTCTTAAACCTCTGGCTCATAGCTGTACACCCTGCCACAAAACACACAAGCACAGACTTATGCAAGAAGAAACGATGCACACACACACAGACACAGACAAAGGTACACGCAAACACACACATCATTTCAACCCATGATTTGGGTCCATTTGTTGGACTCTGAAAGACTCCAGGATGTCTTCAACACCTCTTACTGGCAGTCTGCTCGATAGGGGTAGAAATCAAAATTGAGCGAGAGACTTAAAAGAGAAGAGGGGGAGGGGGGAAGACTTGGAGCGGAGACGAGAGGGGAGAAAATGAGCGAGAGAGACCGTTGAGAGATGTTTGGCCAAGGGACGGGCTGGAGAGGTCGATCGATGGAGACGGAAGACAGAGATTTGGACAGGAAAAAGAGAGACTGTGGGACGGAGAGACATGGAGAGAGAGAGGGAGAGAGAGAGGGAGGGAAAAAGAGAGGAAGAGAGGGTGACGTAGAGGGAGAGAGAAAGATCTAGACAGAGAGAGAGTGGGAGAAAAACACCCAGAGAGAGAGAGAGAAGACTTAAAAGTGGCCACTGGTTCTAAAAAAAAACTGACTGAAACTATACTCGAATTTCGGAATAAAATCTTGACAATTCAATAAATAAATAAATATAATTGAACAAAAAGTTATAAAGTGTTTCATCCTAAAACAGATTGAAGAACCTTGCATATGCTTGTATATTGACCTTGTGATCGTGATTGTCCCGCTCCCTCTCTCTCTCTCTCTCTCTCTCTCTCTCTCTCTCTCTCTCTCTCTCTCTCTCTCTCTCTCTTTCTCTCTTTCTCTCTCTCTCTCTCTCTCTCCTTATTTCCCCTCGAGCTGAACTCCCATTGGCCGCCGTCGGGCCCCGCTGACAGATTCCCACCATGGTGAGTCTTGGACCGCTCGTTTCCAAGCCAGGCCGGGCCCCGACCAAATCAAACACCTTCGGAGAAATAAAGTCCCTCCGGGCTCCGTCGGGTCTGGAGCCTCCAGGCCGCAACCCGCTCAGAGGGCGGGACGGGCCCGAGAGGGGACTGTTGGGCCAACATCGCGGTGGTCCAGCTGGACGTAGGACAGGCGCAAAAGCCTTGTAATATGCCTTAAAGGTGCATTAAAGGCCCCATGAATATCTAACTAACCATGCAGGTCACACTGCAGAAGACGTGAAACAATCTCACTAAATGTCGGGATTATTCACTTGGCGTTGGCGTTAGGTTCAACATCCTAACAGGTCTGTAGGCCTTTGAATTGACTGCTCCACGCCACATTACAAGCTACACCCGTCTTCTGAGTTCCCAAAGTCATGTTAACATAATGTAGTGATTATGTGCAAAAACCTGACATTTTTCAACATGAATGATTATGCTGTTGATAACCGCTGAAACAGAATCATTGTCAAAGACCAACAAAGGACGTAAGAATTAAATAAACACGGCCAGCGGTGAGCGTCCGTGCCGTCTAGTCTGCGTGTGTTCCTGGCCAGTTGGGGTTGTTCCTGCAGCGTTTTGCCGGGCTGCAGGGGGACGGAATGCACGGAGAGGAAAGCTGGGACAGATGCATGGACTGGGATTCCAGACTCCTTCACACTGCGCCTTCACTCCGTTCACATGTCGCACAAAACAACAGCCGCAACAGTTTCAACACCCTGCGGTGCCAATATTTCAGATTCCTCTCCTCCTCCTCCTCCTCCCCTTCCTCCCCTTCACCTCCTTCATCTTCTTTTCATCTTCTTTTTTGTTTGTTTTTGTTGCTACTCCTGCTTTGTTTCTCTTCCCTTCTCTGCTCCTCTTCCTCTGTCATTCAGTTCTATGATGTTTCTGCTCCTCTTTCTCCGCTCCTTCCTGCCTTTCACCTCCTCACTCACTTATCCTGCTCTCTCCTTCGTCCTCTCTCCTTTCTTTTTTCCATCCTCATCTCCTCATCTTCTTTTCTCTCCTCTCTTCCACTCCCCTCCTCTCCCTGCCCTCACTTTGACTCCTCTCTTCATTAACTCAGTTTAGAGTTCAGTAAACCAGCTTGGCTCTCGCAAACCTCCCTGTGCCCCCATTTAAACTACGGACAAACAAACAAAAGGATGGCGGTAACACACACACACACACACACACACACACACATCCACATGAAACAAGAATGTACACACACACACACACACACACACACAAACAAGAACCCACATCCACAGGCATAACACTCGCAAACACATGAAAAATGCACTCAGCATTTGTCAGAAGTCTGTGCCCACTGACTTTAGGCTCTGTGATGTGTTTACTGTGTTTGTGACCCCATGCACTGCGACCAGAAAGGCTCATTAAAACATTTTATTGATCGGGGGTGAACGCGTTGCTGCTAACAATGATGGAAAGTAAACGAGAGAGGGGGAGCGGGAGAGAGAGAGAGAGAGATGGTAGGGGGAGAGAGAGCATATTTTCAAATATTGTTCCCTGCCTCCAGATTGTTTGTTTTTGCTATTGATTATGGAGACTCTATACAAGGGTAAGAGGGAGAGAGAGATTGTGTTTCTTCTCCTCTTTTCGTTTTCATGTTGCTCTCCGTTTTCTCTCACTTCTTCCGTCATTGTATCCCCCCAACCCAACCCCGTCAACTCATCACTTGGCTTTCTCTTTGTCTCGGAGCCACAGCAACACGTTCAACAACGTCCTCATAATGAAATTCCTCCATCAGGCTTTGTTCAGCGTCCAAACAGTGAATGGAGAGCTTGTTCCAGACTCATCCCCCTCACAAACTCTGGGAATGACAGAATGTACTGAACATGCCACACCGCACCAAGATACGGACTCCTGCGCGTTGGCCTGTGTGTGTGTTTCATGTTCGACCTCAGTGTGAATGTGGTGTGTGTGTCCCTCTCCAAAGAGCTGTCATACTGTCTGTAGATGCCACTCACACACATAGAGACACGCAAGAAATGGGAAAGTTTGAGAGGCAGTGTTGACATTGAACAGACTGTGCACATGTGAATGTGTGTGTGCGTGCAGTTCTGAATGCCGAACTGTTTGATTCCTTCAGTTATTGTTTGAACTACGTGCTAACAACCTCCTTGCTCTTCTCTTTATCTCCTCTTTATCTGTCCATCCCTGCCCGATCCTCTTCCTCTTGTTCCTCTGCCTCCACTCTTCCTTCCAAATTCGTTTTGATCCTCGTCCTCATCCTCATCCTCATCCTCGGGGCAGCTTATCGTAAGCATCTGCATTCATGCCTTTATTCATCTTATATCTTCTGCGTTTGGTGAGGTGTGAAGAAGTTTGGAGTAGTGAAGTAGTTTGGTAGATACTCGTGCCACAAACAATGTAAACATCTCCTCTTATCCTCACCTCCTTTTCTCCTCCCACCTCTGGCCATCCTCCCTTCGCTTCCTCCCACCCCTCGTCCTCTTCTGTCTACTTTGCTTTGCCTCACTTAAGGGGAGCTTGGATTTTTCCGAAACAGGAAAGCGAAAGATGAGACGGTGCAACACAGGGTTTGAGTAGGAGACGATTATAGATGGAGCAAGTGTGTGTGATTGTGTGTCTGTCTGTGTGTGCGTGTGTGTCCGTCCTGTTTTCTGTGGTCAGACAGAGGGATCTGGAAAAGTGGATCATGTATTTGATGGCTCATTATCTCTTTATGTCTCCAACAACTCACGGACCATTGGGAAACAAACTTAGTGTGTGTGTCTGTGTCTGTGTGTGTGTCAATCATAAGGAAATGAATTGTGGTATTGGAATATTCATGCTCCAATTGAAGAGGGAAAAATAGAAATAAGTTTAAGGTACAAGTACAAGTGAAAGTTACTCTTGAATTTATCAATAGTTTCGTAAATTTGAAAACACCTTCAAAATATTACTAGTGATCTAGAAATAGGAATGAAATTGATAAATCAAATAAGTATTGTAGCAGCGCCCCAGCTCACATGGTATCAATGTCCGTTGGCAGCATTGTTGATTTTGTTTCTGTCATTTATGCCAATATATCTATTATGATTTGGGCGATGAGCTGGATCAGAAAGGGATGGACGGAAGGAGAGCGGGATGAGAGAAAAGACAAGAGAGAAGGGAAAGAAGAGAAAGAAGAGAAACGCTCATAATAGAAAACGAGGGAAAGAAATGCTGGCCTGAAAGAAAAAGCCATGAGTTTTTGAGGTCTTTTCATCACCCTGCGAGAGGCTTGGAACACTGAAACACACACACACACACACACATATACACACACAAATACCACCTCTGGAAAACTGCTTAGTAAGGATCAAAAGCTGTGTAGCTAAATGAGGACTGGAGAGGGAGCAAGACGGAGATGGGGAAGAAGAAAGACTGAGAGGGAGATAGTAATTGTGACAGTAAATGACAAGGATACAAGAAAATTAACCTCATTGGCTGATTTAAACCTCTGTGGGCGGGGCCAAGACATTTTTAATGAAGCTAACAAGCAAACACAGCTGGCAAAGAAGGGTAAAAATGTTTAAGTTTAAAACTTCAACACTATCCATCACAACAATGGCTTCCTGAGCTCAGAAACTAGTTTACCTTGTACCTTATTGGCAAGTGCAGCTAGCAGCAATATTTTCTAAAGTCTCAAAAAATTCACAAGTTCTTATTACAATTTTTTAGACTGTGAGGATCGAATTTTGGGTTGGTAGGTACGAGAATCATTTACTCTTTTCTTCTCATTCCAAGGTTGGGTATGTCTCCATATTTTTGCCTATTTTTCAGCCAACACGGATATCAGCCAGACTTATTTAGTTGAATTCTGTTGCGTTTTTGGTGTAGTGTTCGCCTACTCGGCCGGAAATGTTACGACTCTTTGGCTCCACCTGCTGTAGTTTGAGTCAAACTCCAAGATCAGTTTTGTTCCAGAGCACCTAGGTGTCTACGAAGTACTTAAAAACTACAAAAGCTCCCACGTGTGACAAGCTTGTTCGGAATAAGAAGCAAAGACATACAGTTTGGATAAGGTTGCACCCAATTATTAGTAAAATGAGAAAGAGAAAAAAGGAGGAAAGAATGGCCAGAGTCCTGATTATTTGAAGAATGCAGATAGTGAAGGAAAGGAAAAAATAGAATCAAATTGCTTCACTTACGGGAATCCATCTGACAACCCCCCCATGATACGACCGACTGCTGACCAGCTAATTTGAGAACTCCAACCACAGCACAGAAAGAGAGAGAGTGTGTGCGTGCGTGTGTATTGTGTCTGTGTGTGTGCGTGCACTATGTTTGCATGACTTTGAGTATTTGGAAGTTATACATTTCTCCCCTCATCTTCTCCTTGAATGATTTGGCTGATCTCTCAACACTTTTGAGTGTGTGTGTGTATTGCAGAGAGAGAAAGAGTAACAAGAGAGATGTTAAACAAAGTAAATGTGTCTTGGACATGATCCCTTCTAAAAATAAGTGCACTGGTCAAAGATATCGAGGTATTATCCAAATATGAGGGGTGGTGTCTCCTCGTTTCACACTGTGTGTGTGTGTGTGTGTCTGTGTGTGTGTCTGTGTCTGTCTGTGTGTGTGTGAAGGTGAATTGGAGTACTAAGCCAATTCAGACACTGCACTTACTGGAAGAGAGGCCACCTAAAAAGACACACACACATTTACACACACACACACACCCACACACACACACACACACGTGCACACACAGAGCCTGAGCTCAAATTAAACACGGCTGTCTATCCTGTTATCATAGGCTGCGGTTGCTCTATCTGTATCACTTACATTCTATGACAATATGTACACACATACACACACACGCACGGAATTAGAGTAAGAGAAAATAACAAAAAAGGAAAAGGGATATCATATTATTAAAGAAAGAAAGAAAAAATTACAGAGGGGAAGAAAGTACCACAGCAGATGAGCGCCTGAAGTGCGTGGGGTGGCATGCTGATTGCCTCAGTGTCTTTTCCTAAAAATTCACTTTTGTTCCAAGTGAACATTCTGTTATGTTCTGTAGTTCCCATCCTTCCTCCTCTCCCAGCCTTTGTTTTCATTCCTCTATCCCAGCCTGGATTTACACAGTGAATCAAACTCAAAACTGATTACAATCACTTTCAACAAGTGAGTCTTAACGTTCTGCGGTACAAATGCATTGCTCAGTGAATCTGACAGATTGCACAAGGTTGACATTCTTCCTTCTCTTGAAATCCTAAACGAGTAGCTTTGAATTATTAACACCAGGAAATGTAAATTATGAATCATACAAGGACAATAAGTGTAAGTGTAAGCCGTTCCTTAACAATAAATATTCCTTGGAGTACCTCAGGGATCCTACTTGGATCCTCTCTTATTACTTCACAGCCTAAACAAAGGGTGTTTGAATTGATGATCTGGAAATCAGAAACGATTTAAAATTTGGAGGTGGTGCTTTTCAACCATTCTGGAGTAGAACAGGGTCTGACACAATCACACAACAAAGATGAAAGGTGGTAATAACACATCTGCTGTATTTCCCCCAATATCCAACCGGGTCTTTACACAGGATTATCCTCATCCTGTGTGCAGGTGAATGGAGCCTCACTGTAAGCTGTAAATTGTTACCTTGTTTGACTTTAGGTTTACACAAGCTTTAAGTATGTGTGTGTGTCTGTAATTTTACCTCTTTATCCTCAACCGAAACTAACTTAACTGTTCCAGTAAATTTTGAGGATTTGTATACCTTGTGTGTCTCCACTCTGTGTGTGTGTGTGTGTGTGTGTGTGGCCTTCTGTTCTGGGAAACAGTCTGCAGTGAACAGGAGAGTCCTCGGCCAATATAGTTTAATGGCCACACACTGAAATCTCCTTCATTCCTCCTCTGCGAAGCACCTGACCCAGGATCCTTCAGTTATAAGTTGACCTCTGACCCCCTCCAACTGCCTCATACAACTAATAGTTACTCATGTGCCAAGATGCTAATGTTCCAGACTGGGGATACACTTTCAAAATCCTGATTTTAAAAGCATTACATAACAACAACATATAACAATACAATAAATATATATATAACAATTCTAAATGGTTAAAACCAGATTTCACATAGTGAAAGAGATACCCCTACTAATGTTGTAAATACTGGTCAAACTGCGATCTGTTTGTTCAAGCCTCATTCAGAGACAGCCAGGTATTTGATTTACCCTAAAGAACCAGGCAGAGATTTGATTTGATTCCGTTGTATTACAACAAGAAATTTGACAAAGCTAAATTTGACCACAAGTGACACATCTGTGGAGGATTCTGATGCTGGTATGGATCTGATCAGGTCCACTGGTGCAGAACAGAATTGCTCAGGCGTCAATAATAGCGAGATATTGTTATGTTGGAGGAGCTCGCATGACCAAGTCTGCGATTTGGGCCTCCCCTCTGATCGTGGAGACAAATCTGGTGTAAATCAGCTCAGTAATCCTTTTGTGTGTCCCCGGCCTGACTCCTGTACATCGCCTCCATCCATCTCATCTGTTTGCTATTTCACTTTAACCATAAAACAGCAACTTGCCATGAAATATCCTTAATGATCATGTTGAAGCTTGAACATGTAAGGACGCAAATGACCCCTCCGATTAAATCTCTGGTGTCACCTGATAGCGCCACTCCTGATCCCTCCAGACTCCTCCAGACTCCAATTTTGAAAATTGTCATTTATTTCGTTGGAGTGGAAAACTGAATAACTTTCATAAGCCGTGAACCTCATCCAAAAGCTTATTGTGTAATTTCAAGAAAGGCTAGTCAGCATTCTCACATAGAAAACTTTTACTTAAAATAAAACAAGTTCTCAATATGTTATTGGCTAAAACGGATTCTCTCTCTCTCTCTCTCTCTCTCTCTCTCTCTCTCTCTCTCTCTCTCTCTCTCTCTCTCTCTCTCTCCCTCTCTTTTCATCCCACTATCCTCCTTGATGTGTTCAGGGTGAGCAGGGTTGTATTGGCGTCCAGGGAATTCAGCTCCCCACCATGAAACTCAATTAGCGAAGCCCGAAACCCGCAGGAGTCAAGTTTCCTGTCATTAACTCTTATGCTCTCCCTCTTTGTGTCTTCATTCTGTTCTATCAATTTATTTTCTCTCTCCTTTCGCTGCATTTATCTTGTCGTCTTTGCTCATCCAGACTCATGATACACACAAAAAAGGTTATCAGCTTTTGTAGAGAGATTTATAGTAATGCAGAAAATCAGTTTAAACTGTTTTTGAAGTGTGAAGCAACACATGAGGATTTTCTTTTGTGTCCATCAGTTATTTTTGTGGAGTAAAAACCAATACACCAATGGTATGAAAGAGTGCTGCAGGTGTGCGTGCACAGTCAGGCGTGCACAGTTGTGTGTGCCCTTGAACATGTAGTAACTGCGATGCATCCAGAGTCCAGTAGGAATGTGCAGTTTTGAAGTGTTTGTTAGGCTGGGACATTGAGGTTGGCATTATGATTACAACAACATGCGCGCACACGGACACACACACACACACACAGTCGGAAGGTGTAGAGGGGTAGATTTTTGCGGTTTTCTATGAATAGTGAGAGCTGACCAGAAACATGCAGCATCCTTGGCCCTCTGAGAGCTGTGATACAGATGTTGGCCAAAAGTCATTGGTTTACCTCAAGCCTGAGGGAGAGCGAGAGAGAGAGAGAGAGAGAGAGAGGGACAGTTGGCGTATATGTGTTTAACGGTAGCCAGCCAGAGGTCCTACAGAGTTCAGCAACAAAGACATCATCATTATAATCATGTTGTTTGTCAACGTTCCTCTACGGGTGTGTCTGCATTTATGCTGTCATGGGATTTGTGCCTGCGTGTGCATGTGTACGCGTGTTGTTCCTTTGTGCAAGTTCTCCTGCAAAATTTGTGCAAAATTGTGTACAGAAAAATGGTGGTAAGAAATAAAAGAGTGGCATGATAGTAAAACCCGGCAGGCAGGTCTGGACCTGTATGAGGCAGCAGGTGTTTATGGTGTTTGATTGCAGGTTCAGAAAACCTTTGGCTGTCCCCTGCAATCAGGTGGAGAATCATCTCAGTGCAGAGACACATCTGCTTCTGTGTCCAGACCTGGACCAAAATGGTTGCTCAATGATCTGTGGGCCCATCTAGTCTTAGATACCTGTACATTCACTCACATGCTAAACAGATCACAGAAATGTGATCTACATAGATGATATAAATGATTTTAGGTTTATTTTGTCCAAAATCCCACTAAAAGTAATCATGAGCAACAGGAGTCCACATAACGGAAGTGGAATGCTGCGTTTCAGATGAACTTGAAATTTTCCGACCTCCTGCTTGGAATAGATGGATGGAATTTTGAAGTTTATGCCAGGGAAGTTGGGCCCAAACTGTAGGTCGTCAGCGCCTGTGTAGCTAGAGTGTGAGGATACAAAACAGTTTTCAAATGGTTTGTTGAATTAATGTTTACTTAATTTATGAAATGATATTCTCTACTTTACCTCCACTGTGTAACTGTGCTACTGCAATGAAGATGTTTAAGCATTTGCCACCCAGAAGTTGTTTCATGTGAATCAAGAAATGCCTGGGGCTCAGATGTCGGAATTTTCAGCTGGGAAATTCCTGCACCCTCCTGCTGTTTGGTTCCTGTTCTGGGTGTTTTAGCCTAATGAAGCCTAGCACCTGTGAAGCTTTGGGTTAAATCCTACTGAAGTTGGCATGTGTTATTGTTCGTCCAGTGTGTTGTAATTTTCACTGTGTGTTTGCCCTCTGGTTTCAGCTTGTTACATTTGAACTTGAGCTAACAGTTGGCTACCGTCGTAACGTGACAAATGGGCCCGGGGAAGTTTCCGACCTTTAAACTAGAGGGATATGCAGAAGCTACAGTTACACCTGGCATCTCAGAGCTTTTCGTTGTGATTTCATTCTGGACATCAGAACAGATGTTAGGTCACATCAGTACGTGCTGCAGCTGTACTGATGTTAATCTTTGTCCACAACGGAGACAAAGTTGGTGTAACTTCAGATACAGTGCATGACTACAGTATGGACACTCGCCACACTCTTTCCATTAAAAACATGTTTATTCAATTAGAGAATGAAACCGGGCTCTTTAGCCAAAAAGGCCAGACAATGCTGTGTTTTTGGAGAATTCTATTTTGATATTTGACATAATTGCGATGGCTTTGATATGTGTTCAAACAGGGATTAAAAAAACATCACATACACATATTGCATATGTATACAATGATACAGATGCTAACAAACCTAAAAGCTTTAAGGTCCAGCCGTGAAAATTAGATTTCACAATAGGAGAGTAACTCATCTTTGCGTTTTCTTCTGCTACTTCCCACCAAAGATGGGGCAGCATTTAACCGTTATTTATTTCAACCATCAGCTCTAGTCCAACCAATTTCAACTTTCATTACACTTTTGTGGTGTTTCCATTCAGTTGTTTAAATGAGCACAATGAAGATGTAAACAAACGTGGACTTAGCTGTAAAGTAGTTGAATTGTGCAAGTGTTAATGTCTCATTTGACTGCTCACAAGTTCACTCGTATCAGTGTCTTCAAATGACAGTTTAATAGACCCTTGAGGTCTTTAAAGGGCAGAATAGAATAGAGTTGAGTAGTGTAGAATAGGCATGCAGTGACCCTTCCATGTCCTCTTTGGTCAGATGGACAAATCATTAGGAAGAGTATTTCACTGCTGTCTGCTGTCTGCCAATAGTTTCCTTTCAACCTTAGCCAGTGGTATAGGTTTTCAGATGTAGCAACATTTGACCACGTTCAACTCCTGTTTATCAATAATTTCAATGATCAACAGAAGAAGATCAAATGCGAGTAATGTGATTTACAGAGTGTAGTGTGTTAAACGGTGTGGGGATATTCAGTGCTCGTCCAGGGGTTTTAATATGTGCATGGCTTGCCTCGGTCTAACCTTTGCTTGGCCTCTCCTCAGATGGACAAATCATCAGAGACACGGAGACATCTTCATATCTGTGTTTTATGGCCATCTCCTGCGCTGCCAATAATTTCATCTAAACTTAAGCCAGCGCCTACTGTGTCTCCTGGAAGCTCCCCAGCAGCCTGGTTTCCACTGCGGGGCCAAACTGGCCCTAACCAGGGCTTACCTCTTCAAAACAAGGGGGACATTTTTGGGATTCTCTTTGTTTGGGTTTGCCAAGGAGGAGATGTTTGCCAGTTTGGCCACAGCTTTAAAGTGCTGATAGCAGCGAGTAGCCTGTATGATCAGTGTTCTGTCATGGCCTCTGAACTGACTGGATCATGCCACTGTCTGGCAATGATCAGAGTGGATTTTAATTTTATAACAACCTCAGGCTAATGAGTTATTTTGCTCCAGTTTGGTTCTTCTTTATTATAATATACAGTATATATTTTCTAAAGTAAACTGTGACTGCACTACAACAGCCTACGAAAATTAGCATATTGTCGCATCATTTCTGCATCTTTTAGATAAGGTTTGATGTTTTTATTTTGATCTACTTTCTCTTCCTTTGTTTCCTTCCTTCTTTTTGTTTAAGACAGACTGATGAACCTGTAAAGTGTGTTATCATATGTGTATACCTCTGCAAATGGCAAAAGTATCTTGAATCTATTCAGTCAGCCTGTTTTATCAATAGAAAAAGTGAACAGGTTGCTCATTAAATGTCTTAAACCGCTCGATTGGAATCTATTCCTTTTCCCCTTCTTCCCCTGGATTCCTTTAAAAAATGCATCTATTAAATGCAGCCATTGCTAAACATTTTGCAGTTTTCTCCTTATTTGCCATATATATCTAATCATCAACAATTGAACATCAACTGCCATTATTTTTGGAACAGATACAATTGCAACCAACTTGGTTTTGCAACCAAGTAGTTTTGTTTCGTTTGACACCAAAGCTTTGCAGAAGCTTGTTCGATATCCAGATAATTAGCTGAAACAATCAAACATCCATGATTTCTCGTAACTAATGAAAACACAAAATGCAGTTTGTGGGTGAAGAATGTGTTCATGCAGTTAGCTGAGAAACAAATAACCACAAGCTCAGTGATCCTCACATGCAGGCCAGCTGTGAAGGTCTTAACAAATGAAATACATTTGCCAGTGATTTCTAAAGAATACTGAGGGCTGTACTCAACATGTTCATAGGAAACATTCCAACAGTGTAGGGGAAAAACAAACTTTCACATTCACCCAGTCGATTATCGATGACACACAGTACCTTAACTGGAAGCCCGAACGTGTTCCTGTGATTTCTGAAGATGTGGGGAAACTCCCTCATATGGAATGGAGAAATCCTGCATTACAAGTGTATTCTCCTCTCTCTTGAAGGCAGAGAGTTGCATTTTGATTTTAATCGTCATCATGAAAGTAAAATAGTTTTATTCTTTGGTGACTCGCAAAAGGTCCTTCCTATCCTCCAGCTCAGAGATCCACTAGGAAATGCTGAAGCTTGGTTCAACAGGTCAGTGTGACAGTTGTGAACCTCACCACTAGTATGGGAATTAGGGACAATATTCATAGGATAGAGATCCTGGATAACTGTATGATGATTCCTTTGTGTTCACTGACCTGGCATCAGGTGAACGGCACTTTGAAAACACCCATGGTGTTATTATCCAATCCAAGTCCCAAAAGTTCAGATATCTATTGTGTTTACTGTGAAGTATCCAGTAACACCCAACCCGTGGGGACAGTATGTGCCTCTATGACCTGAAGTGTTGCAGTGCCTTGGTCACTTCCTGGTTGGGAAATCTTCTCCCTGCCCCCTGGCTGACACCGCTATTAGATGGCGACACCATCATAACCAATCAGCAACTGGAACCGGATCAGACAACTAATCAATTACTGGAACATATAGGCCCCATTATCGGGCCCGACCAATCACATATTTGGCACACATATTTGACTGCACCGTCTGTATCTCTGCCTTGTATATTTCTCCCTTTCTCATTTCCTGTCTGTCTTCATCACTTCAGTCTCTTTCTCATCTTGTTTTTTTTATCACAGCCTTCATCTTACAGCGGCTGTTTCTCTTTTGTTCTTTTCTGGAGAATGAAAGGAAGAAGAGCACAGCTGATAAAAGGAAATGCCGATAAAGAGAGATGAAGAAAGAGAAAGAGGAAATGAGACAAAATACCTATAGAGAGAGAGAGCGAAAACGAGAAGATACAAGGACAAGTACGTCTGTAGCCTTTGGCTGACCTGCTATAACACACACACACACCATTCACACACAGATGTTTAAAGACAAAATGGGACTATATCAGACTCTGCCTCAGTCACTCCTTTTTAAACATTTCACAATGACACGCACGCACACACACAGAGGTTTTTACTTAAAATGTTGACACACTTATAAACACCCCCTTACACCCTGTGCAGACTTCTTGTAGCCTTCCTCTGTCGTCCCGTTTTGGCCCCTTTAACCCGTAGAATTACCACATACATCAGTTGGGTTGCATAATGTGGGGTTATCATTGTTACTGAGGAGTTTAATTATTCTTGATTTTAAAGCTACCTCTCCATTTTTAAGTGTCATACCTCTTTGGGATTACTCTTAAACCACTTTTTGAGGGATCCATCAGCCTCTGTTTGCTCTGAAAGAAGAGCACCCTTTTCGTGTGTGTTTTGTGATTTAAAGCGATCAGCTGATGAATCTACTTGACCTTTGTTGGAGATGTTTAAATTTACAGCATTACTTGTTTCTTTGATGATTTGGCATTGGAACAGAGACCATAGCCTCCTTCTCTGACCAAAGCAGGTTGAGTGACACCATTACATTGTATAATGACTGTGTCAGGGGCAGCCAGAAGTCAGATGTCTTTGTTTACATGGTGTTTATACAGAGACAAATCACTGTGCCTCTCAGCCGACCCGTAGAAGACCCATAATCTGCATACACACATGCACAAAAGCACGTATGCAATGGTGAAACACGAGCAGTGGTGGCAAGGAATGGTCAGTCAAGTCTCACACACACACAGACAAAAACGTGGTTTAACCCCAGCTTCAACCCATCCCATAATAGACGCAGCATAGTAACAATTGTGCTGTCACGGTAACGAGACAAACCTGAGGTCTGGTACCAGGATGTTCAGCTGTGGTTCAGATGACCACAGTGTTGCTCACACTGTGTGTGTGTGTGTGTGTGTGTGTGTGTGTGTGTGAATGTGTGAGTGTATTCACCGACTTAGAGTGAATCAGGCTGACAAGTGACTAAGCTTAAGTTTACATGTTTGTGTTTGTGTTTGGCAGCATCCTCACGTGTTCATTTCATCAGTACAACACACAGTGAGACAACGCAATAATAAACACTGTGAAGCAGAAAATGAGTCCATCTTACAAACTTTAAACATCCTGTGTGAGTCTTGTGTTACTATTTGGTTGTTTTCAAACCTGTTTCCCGTGTGTAATCACGGGCAATAGTTTGACTAACCATGTGTATGAAGCCCGCTCTGGTTCTAGTTCAGGAGTCTCCAAGTCAGGTTTCAGTCTTGCCACGTGATTAATTGTTCTCAGCTGGTATCCGAGGTTCCTGACAGTAGTTGGGAACATCAGGTTTAAAAATGTTCACAGAAAGCGTGCCAGGTTGGAGACTCTAAATCTGTTCTAGGTCAGGAGACCAGTAGATTGTTGAAAACTCATTCACTTCGCGCTCATACCACAAACAAATATCAAGTATCATCTATATCATCATGTATTTTTTGAATCGTTTCAACATTTAGAGATGTACTTTCCAGAAGATGTGGTTCTGTTTTTGCAGCATGTGTTTCTAATGTTTATGTACCCAAAGCTTACATAATTACTAATGTGCTGAGTGATCATTATGATTCTCTCAACCTTAAAATTTGTGTAAATCCTGTTGTAAAAATGCAAGAAAAAAATAATCAGCATTGTTTTTTTGAAATGTTTCAGAAAAAAAATGTTTCTTTTGCACATGTGAAACACAAAATGTAACATAATCGATCCTTATTTTTTCTTTGTTATTGATTGCCTTACAGTGGATATTTTGGTTGGTTGTCAAGGTGGTGCAGAGTCATTACACTCCTCAAAGTAGCATTAGTAGATTGTGATAACTTGAAGCTAGTTTGTGGATGTTTCTGTCTGGCTTGTGTGGTTCTATCAGGGCCATAAAAGGCAGAAAATATCGTCCAACATGTGGTTTAATATCATTGATCACGAAAGAAGCATCAAATTATGTACAAACAGTTGGTGAAATACCTCTTCGTTTTGGTTGCAGAGTTTATCTTTTTATTTAACGTATAATCAATATTCTCCTTCCTTCATTTTCCTTGCTTCCCCAGGTCCTAAATTCCCTAATCCTTTACTCCTTGACCTTTCTAGCGTCCTCATTTAGCTGTTCTTCTTTCTGCTCTTGTTTTTCCCTCGACCTCTAACCATTCACTGTCCAGACGGACCGCAGCAATCCTTACTGAGATTTGTCAAAACAAGGTCGCGGAAAAACAAGCAAAGCTCGCTGGTGTTCCCGGCGTTTCCTTTGCCGCACTGTCGTTAAAAGAAGGACAATTCCTACATTTTCGGTTTCTGGAATTCCCTCCAACAACATGACGTGTTGTTTCCTGATGGGGAACATGACAAAATAGAAGGCTTTTTCCAAAACTGTTTTACGAGGAAGCCCTTTGTGGTTGCTGAGTTGGAAGCGGACACGTCTCACTGTGCTGATGGGGAATTTGTCACATAGTCAACACCAAAAGCTTTTGCTGTTATTTGAAAGGGCACACACACACACACACACACACACACACACACACACACACACACACTCCGTTTTCTGCTGGCCAGTTGGCAGGTCTTTACATTGCACAGCGTGAATCAAATCCAAGCCAGTGGTGAACATTAAGGACAATAATTTTCTCTCTTTTTCTCACCTTAAATTGAGGAGAGTCACAAAAGTGCCTAAACTCATCTGACAGAAACAAAGATTCAACTTTGACTTTAAGACTGCATGTGACTAGAAGCCATATAAGGGTGATGGTCCATCATCACCCTTATATGGTGATGGGCCATCTATCTATCTATCTATCTATCTATCTATCTATCTATCTATCTATCTATCTATCTATCTATCTATCTATCTATCTATCTATCTATGATCCTGATTTGGTTCAGAACCCATAATCAAAGCTCAAACCTTGGACTATCCCCATGCACCCCAGATTTTTTATCAACGAATACTAGGTCTGACATCTTACAAGTTCTGATCTGTCTGCAGTTTGTCCGCCTGGGCCTGATAAGTCCTTCTTTCCGTGCAAGTTGATTCAGTTTAATCGAACCAGAGAAAGGAAAAGTGTTTTTCTCTGCATGGTCATCACATTGGACCAGGCTTGTACACTCACTGTACCATTGGTATGTGCTGGTGTCTTACACACACACTCGCGGTCAAATTCGCCGTTCCCTCCCTTCCTGCTGAATTATCCGCCTTTATTCATCTCCAGCCTTTTAGCTCTGAAACGCATCCAGAGCAAGCAACCATCAGGCTCCTCTCAAACGTACAGACTTTGTTTTGGGGGGGTTTTGACTTGGTTTTAATTTGAAAAGACAGTTTAAAAGTTGAGGTTCACCTGCTAAGTGAGGTAGAGCAGAAATCTCAGACATGTTAAAAAGCCAACTCGTCTAGCACCAAAAAATGAGTGAATAGAGCTGTGACATCAGTTACGACCTTCAGCACAATGGTGTTACAGCAGTCTGGTCTGTAACTTTACTGCTATTCAAGTCTGTGAGTTTGGCATTCTACTGATCACATTTAGAATTTAGAGTACGACAGACCCACATGCAGATCCAAAAAGCCCCCTTTCATTGTCCATTTAAAGCGGAACCCTGAATGTAACCTTTGAAATCCACAGAACACTTCTCTGGCTCATTGGACCAACGGACGTGTTCAGTTTGGACCGCATACCTCCGAAATGCTCCAACTTAATACTTGATAAGCTTGACATAAGTCCTCAAAAAAGACAAACCATAAAAGGTAAAGACAAAGTTCAATACGTCTCAAAAGTGTGGTAGACATTTCACTTTGTGTCTGCATCACCAAACGCTCTCCAACATGGATTCCTTCTTCCCTTCCCACAGGAGCAAAGCGGGTTTGGATCCCAGCTTCCTGTCATTACATGATGTCATGTACCGACATATTACCACTGTTGAACCAACCAAATATGCACAAATACAAGCATGTACAATTGAATGCTCACACACGCAAACCGCCACATTCTTGATTCAGGGTCAGACTGCTTTTGGTGAAGACGAACATAAGGACTTCGGTCATGAGATGTGTGTCTGTGTGTGGGTGTGTGTCTGTCCCCAAACTGTATATTTGCAATAGAAACCGCTGCATAACCAGAGGACTACATCATCTGTATCTCAAAGCCTTGCCCACGAGGAAATGTTAGCCCAAGTTCATGACCAATACGGACACGCACACAACTATGTTTGACTCACCATTGCAGGGAAATCCTTCATGTGACACTAAATGTACTCATCAGCATAGAGCTTAGATGTGTAGAAAGCACATATACACACACACATAGAACATGATCGATAAGAGAAAGACCTCTCTCTCACTTTTGTAAAATGAGGCTTTATAACAAAGAGATAGTTGTTCTTTTTGCTTCTCATCTCTCTCTCATTCCCCTCTTTTTAATTTTGGCGAGCAAGAGCACTGTCAGCAACACACACACACACACACACACACACACACACACACACACACACGTTTTAGACAGCTGTACAAACGTGGTCGAGGTGTGTCAGAGTGTGTGGGTATCCTGCGGCCATCGCGGTTGAGTGTGTCACTGAGGCAAGAGGTTAAGAAAACTATCAAACTACTGTGTGTAGCATTGTGCATAATGAATAGAAACAAATAGAATCTGATAGAATCTCCAGTTCTTCTTTTAATCCTTCTCTCCCCTCCACCTTTGCTCCCTCCTCTCCTCTCCTCTCTCCTGCGTTTCCTCTTTCATCGCTGTTTACTCCACATGTAAGCATGTTCAGGGCCTGAAAAGAGTGTGTGTGCGCAAAGTATGCATGCATGTGAGTAATTATGTGTTCTTGTCGAATGTGCGCTTGTGTGGGTGTGTGTTCATGTTTTCTGGTGTGTGTGAGTGATCCAAACAAATGCGTTTTTAGTTTCAAAACAAAATTTGTCAAGTGGAATGTGGGTCATTTTCTCTCTCTCTCTCTCTCTCTCTCTCTCTGTCTTTCTGTCTGTTTCTCTTGCTCTCTTTCTGACTATTGCTCTGTCACTCTTGCTCTCTCTCTCACACACACACACACACACACACACACACACAAACACACACACACACACAAACACAATCAGACTCCCATCTACGATCAGGCCTCACACACTGTTTTCGCCCTCACTGTGTGCCCTACTGCAGAGACGCTATCTCCCGAGTTACGGTTACGGTAGTGATACAATCTTCGCATCACCACATCCTCTCTCTTTTCCTACTTCACCTACAGCTGTAGTGTCAACAGTTTGCTGTATAACAACCAAAACAATGGAGGACAAGTGAACAGAAGCTGCTGATTGGCACTGGTTTCACCCTGACCCACTGCAGGAATTGTCCCGGTGGTTTATGGAAATTTATTCTGCAGAGATTATAAACATCAAAAATCAGATACATGCACGTAGCGCTTCCCTGGGCAATCTCTCACGCTCCCTCATTCTGCTTCTGCTGAGCAATTTGCAGAATGCAACACACACTTTCCTTCTGTCTCTTGTTATGACATACACACACACAAACACACTCACAGTTCCTCCCGCATGTGTTTTCTATCTGTTGTCCTGGTTGTGTGTGTATCAGAAGCTGAGATCTCCGTTTGCTCTCTGCATGACCCTCACAGGCTAACGGGAGCAGGACAAGCATTTAGTGTATGTGTACAGTATGTGTGTGTGGTGTGTGTGTGTGTGTGTGTGTGTGTGTGTGTGTGTGTGTGTGTGTTTGTGTTTCCTCACCTGCGGACTATTGGTTCATGTTTATCGTCTACCTGATTAAGTTAGTTTGAATTATTGCCATGACAACACTACTACAGAAGGACTGATGTGTAGCTTTTGCCGCAGGCCTCGTGTTGGTATTGCGCCCCCTGGTTGCTTTATGAAGCATTGATGGTGTAGATGTATGGATCCGTATCCCAGTTTTCCATTCACGCACTCCATTTTAATGTTTAAATGGTTTATGAGTTATCCACAATCATGTATTATTATGGGTAGATCATGTTCTCCATGACTTAATGTTGATTTAAGAGGCTTTTCCACTGTGTTCTTGTCATTTTTTGGATCATTTTGGCACCAAAACTGCTTCAATTGAAAGATATCGTATTAAATATCAGCTGTTGGTGGCAACATGCCAGACATATCAGTGTCAGCCTTCCAAACACTGCTAGAGATCTGCAGAGACTGAGAGTGTTACAGCGCGCTGTCATTCCAGGTATTAGCCAATGCCGAGGCAAAAGGGAATCCTCCGCCAGCTGCTGTGGTTTTGGATCAGGGTATATCCTGGAACAGAAAGCAGGAATATTGGCTGTTATGAAGCCCAAGAAGATTTGCGTTGCGGGCGAAAAAGTATTCTGGTCCTCAGACACCAGAGGCTGGTGCACCCCAGAAATCATCCAGCATTTCTTTGTGATTTTATTCGCCACAGACAAAGATTCATCATCATGTGTTCGGTGGCTGCTGGTGATTTCTTTTTTCTTCCGACTCTGACCTGCGATCCACATCTTTGTCAGCACAGACGAAAAAAGCAAAAAAAAACAGACAGAAGCATCAGCCAGACGTTGCGGTTGCTGGATTGGGCTATATGCTGGAATACAATACAGAAATATTAGCTGTGACAGAACCCAGGGAGTCTTGTACTGAGGGCAGGAAAACAAACCTTTATGCCTTCAGGCCAGGATGGAGTTTGCCTCCCAAAAATTTAACAGCTTCTTTTATTTTTAGAAAAGACAACAGTAACTGTGAAAGAAACCATTCTTCACAATCGGTAATATTTTACTAGTATTTCTTATGTGAATGCAGCGTTCTCACTCGAGGTTAAGTAATGTTTGAATCAAGTTTTGTTACTTTTACTTAAAGAGTTCTTCCACCACCGGGATTGAACCCACAGCAATCCTTAGCTCTGCCTACATTCTTAAATCCATGACAGTATATGTACCCCTGTTTAAACCCAAAGAGCTTCCCAGGGCGGTCAAGTCAAGAAGAAAGTTGTGTCTTAGTGTTTGATTTATTAAATTTGTTAATTCAAAGCAATTTTGCAGATGCATGTTAGATCAGCAGGTCAGATGCAGATCATTCATTATTCACTGATTTGCGTGGTGACTGGAGATAATTCCTCATCCACCCTGCAGTTGTTAATCTTTACCCTTCATTTAGAATCAAATAGCTGCGAGGTGCAGATGTGCGTTATTCTAGGTATTCGTCGACACCTGAGGGATCGATCAGTCAGTCAACCGCGGCGGTTTTGGATCGGGTTGGCTCCCGGAATACAACACATTAATATTCCTGTAACTGTGAAGGAGCCCAAGGAGCTGTTCACTTGAAATGTGAAATCATTTGATATGACCGCTGGCTGGAGTTGCTAGTGTGTGTGTGTGTGTGTGTGTGCTTCTGTGTGTGTGCTTCTGTGTGTGTGTGTGACTGAGAGAGAGACTTGACTAAGTATTGTTTGCTGCAAATTCTCTCGCTTTGTGCCAGTGTTGCTGTTGATTCTGTTGTTGTGTTTTGTGATTGATGGCTCATTCTGTCACTGCCTCGCTGTAAACTGCTGAGGCCACCAACGACACACAACTGTTAATGAAATGGGTTAGGTGCGTGTGTGTGTATGTGTGTGTGTAATTAGAATGACAATGCAATGTTGGTATACAGGGGAATGTATTTTTATACAACTGATGCCAACTGATGTCATTGTCAGTTTGCTTTCAGCGGTGGTGTGTCTGTTATTGTTGCTACAGAGACAGACACACACACACACAGAAAGAGATGGAGAGAGTTGTATGTGTGTCGGATGTAAATGTCTGCTAAATGCCGTAGTTGAGTGTCATTGTGATAAAACATCTCTTAGCACAGCAGCAACACTTGTAGCACGCAGGCACCACCACCTACATCTCTGTCTCTCACACACACACACACACACACACACACACAGATTGCAGGGTTTGTCACATAAACCTTAACTTATATTATACACACACACACACACATACACACACGCTCTCTCCCTCTCTCTCTCTCTCTCTCGCAGACCACAGAATGATAATTTGAAAAATACAAAACCAGAAGAATCTTCTCCTCCAGCGATGGATTCTTTTTTTTCTTTTCTCAATCTTTTTAATCCACTCTTTTATTTTCTCTTTGTTTTGTTGTAGTTTTCAACAGTCGTAATGGGAAACACCTGGAGTGAATTCTCTCTCCTCTTTTTCTCCTCTCTGCCTTTTGTTGCCTCCAATCTCCTTCTCGCAACAAGGTGCATGGAGCAGATACTGTGGGGACACCACCACCAGATGAGGTGGTGATGCCGGCATCAAATCAGGATGTCTCCTGGAGGCTTTTGGGGGGTGGAGACACGTCCAACTGGGTGGAGACCACAGGACGGATCCAGAATATGATTAAGGGATTATAGATCCCCTTCTAGCCTGGGAATGTCTTGGAATCCCCCTGGAAGAGCTGGATGTGGTCATGGAGAGGGACAGCTGCATCCACAAACCGGACACAGACAGGAGCCCATCCAGTTTGTCCAGATATCGCCATCTGTAGCTATAAACGCTAATCAGTGAGTCTATACATTGTGAGGGCAGTTGCAAAGTCTGATACATTTCCAGATCAACCTTTCGACTGAGCTGGCAGACGGTTAGACGTTGCCTCCGGACTCAACTTCTGGCCGCCACAGCGAACAGGATCCCGAGCTCGCTGCCTCCAAGGAGACGTTAGAATCACTCTGAAATAATCTCCCAAAGAAGCAGGCCAACATGTGGACGGAGATGATGGACCGCATTGTCCGCTTCTTCACAGCCTCTTGTTTGGCATCGTGGACAATATTAGTGGCACCTCAAAGCACTTCCCCCTTCACGGCAAATCAATCAGCTTTTATGTTGTGAGCATATCAATCGTGGATTTATGGCGTAAATATTGTTCCGGTGATGTAATCAAATTCACAGAACAAAACTTGAAGCCCTAGGTTGTAGAGACGACACACTCTCCTTATCCGAATGCTGTAACTTTAGTCCAGGAATTATTTATTTGCCTTATCACTGATTTGGACTTTAAACTCAATTCTTCAGTAGAAAAATCTGGATTCTTTTGGGTTTCACGACTCAATGCCGGACTGCTTGGCCCGGTCGGTGAATTGAATTGTTGATTTGTGCGCCAAAAAAGCCAATTGGAGATCAGATTAGTCGGTAATCACTTACAGGACGTTGTTGTTAAAGTGACTGCAGGAATAAACTGTAGAGGTAGAGTATAACTCTGCATGATGTTAATATACACTGACTCAGATCTGGTAAACTCTAAATCCGTTATATAACCTTGCATTGTGTTATTTAGCATCTGGTAACCCTTGGCTGTCCTTTCCAGCTCAGTGGGGAATTCAAGTCACTGGAGGCAGAAATGGAAAGTGTGTTATATATCACAAACGCAACAAGAAAATCCTTGTTTACTTCTGAATTCCCACTCAAACTCGACCTTTTTAGGTGCGTGACAAGGGTTTTCTCAGGACGCCTGGGCGCGCACAGCGTCCAATGATTGTTTTCGAAATGTGTCAGAGTACAGGATGCTCCTATTCTCACCGTGCGTTTTCCAGACAGTGACAAATGAGCTTTCGATGGAGTTTGTCAACAACAGGGCATCTGTGAGAAAGATGAAGTGGGGGAATGGATGGATGCAAAGAGAGATGGAGAGGTGGGACGGGTTCGGGGGTAAGGGGGGGTAAACGGAGGAGGAGAAGCTGATGGAGGCACCGATAAAGCTAAGAGATGCAGATAGATGAAGAGAAACTTTGATGGAGGGCGAAAGATCAAATCGCAGGGAAGGAGGGAGATGAAACGGAGTGCGGTGGCGTCCCGAGGGTGTGGTGATGCTTCTTGATCATCTGCAATAATTTATGATCTCATAATCAATCACAGGTGATAGATTATCTGCTTAATTAATGACTGCTGTTGAAATGTCGGGGTAATCAAATGGAGGAGCGACTCCCTGACCTCCCTGTGACTCATTCCAGTCTCTTTACTGCTTCAGCTTATGCAAGGGTTTGAATAGAAATTAAAGCTCCTGTTCTCACATGTCACAACTGCACAGATTTGCTTTATTTTCAGCCAAATAAGTGGTTTAATAGCTTGCTTAGATAGACAGAAATAAGCAAAATTCTCTAGATAAGATTTCAGAAACTAGATGCAATTTTAGATCCAACTGGTGCCTACTCTGTTTGTTCTTGTAGTTGTTTCCTAAGTTTTAGCCTTTTCTCTCCCATCTGCACTGACATATGTAGACTGGTATGCTAAACGTATGCTTACAGTATTCTAATTTGTCCATCTTTCTTCAATTTCCCAGTCCCTGAAGCTTTCCCATTAGAAAAATGAATGGCACAGTCGTCTTTTTTATTGTAAGACACTCTGCTCTGGCTCTCCTCATGGTCAATGATGAGCCAGTGAATGTTCTTTTGGTGGAGTTGAGGCTCTGTGCTGAAATATCTATGAGAAACCACAGGGAAGTACGTTGGCTAGATAACCTACGCAAAGTAATGAGGCATAAAACCAGACAGACTACTCTTTGATAAAACTTTGCTCCTAAATGAGAAAAGCAGCCATGAGGGGATTTTCACTTCTATCCATTTCTCAAATGCAGCGCCAAGCGTGATCTGACGGCGAGATCTATCATGTTCCTGGTTGGTGTAGAGATTTTGTTTCGTCTTCAGCTTTGATTGTGCGTCCAAAGCTGGTTAATGATGCTTTTTAAGTGGGGCTGAAGGTCGCCGCGCACTGATTAAACATTGTGGCTTTATAGTCCACGTTGATGATGAGCTATGAATGGCAAAGGACCACGTCGTGTCGTTACGGCCTGTAATGTTCGTGAATTTGAGGTTGTAAAGTTGTTAATTTAACTGTGTGACCTTTTCCAGTCAACCTTTACCATCCTGGTGAACCTGTACAAGTTTAGCAGTGGAACGGTGCGAGTTGATGCGGTGGCGGTCAAATTCGTCCACGGTCTAGGTGCTGTTCTGGGCGTGGCAAAGGGGACCGAGTAAAAACAGTCATCAATCAAAAACACAGATCGTTTTACTGTGAACACAACCCTGATTAGCGGCAGCCAGACTGCTTTTCGCACGCTTCATGGACTCGAGTCTGCAGGGAACTTCAGGCACCAATAAGATGAAACCCATACAGACAATTTGCGTTCCTTCAGCCGTCACAGAAGAATCCGACTTTAAGGTTACATTGACCACGGTGCCGTTTCTATAGACTTTCTTCTTAGTTCTTCTCAGCTCTTATTAGACATTTTACTGCCAACTCTGATTCATTCTCAAGATTTCTTTTGCCCGATTCTTCTGCAGCTCAAATTTAGTTTTTACTTCCTCCAACATGCTCAGAAGCTTGTTAGTCAAATTAGTACTAATATTAATACTTGATAGTAAGTCCTGGCATTCTGTAGTTTGGGAATATGTGGACCAAGTGGAGTTTGGAGGTTTCTTTGAGTGTGTGTTGTGCTGTTGTGGCCAAACAGTTAAGTTTATAATTGGTCTTTGTGGGTGCAGCGCCTCGCGTGTTTAACACCTAATAAGATTTGTAAAAGCCTGTAGCTTGAACTTGGCTAACACGTATTCCCTCTCTGTGTGTGTGTGCGTGCTTGCATGTGTTCTTTGATCTCGGTATGACTCCCTCACCTGCCAAGCTTTACACACCTTTACAAGTTTACCTAAAGTTCATGGCTTTACTTTCTGTCCCCTGTTTGAATGTGACATCTCTCCCTCTCTCTCTCTCTCTCTCTCTCTCTCTCTCTCTCTCTCTCTCTCTCTCTCTCTCTCTCTCCCTCTCTCTCTCTCTCTCTCTCTCTCTCTCTCTCTCTCTCTCTCTCTCTCTCTCTCTCTCTCTCTCGCACACACACTCATGTCCACGTGTACACAAAGCATAGTGGAAGCGTTGTTACTCTAAATTAATTTATATTGTTTAGTTTTAAAACTGTTAGCCAGCAGGAGAAAATATGAGCCGTTTCTTCCTCTTGTGCTATTCCCTCTAAATGTCTCTGTGTGTGTGTGTTTATTTGTGTGTGGT
Organism: Genypterus blacodes; assembly: GCF_046128005.1. NCBI lineage: Eukaryota > Metazoa > Chordata > Actinopteri > Ophidiiformes > Ophidiidae > Genypterus > Genypterus blacodes. Next base: position 95,137 of record NW_027467053.1, on the reverse strand, counting down.
CGTGCATACATTATCCAGAGACCTGTTCCATGTGTTTTTCTTTGTATTTCCCTCCAACTATTGAGTAAATTCTTCAATTTGGGAACATTTCGAAATGTGCAAAGCGCTCATTGAGTCGTTTCCATCACGCATGACTAAATTATAAGCCTTGGCGAGATAAAAAACGGTGAGCCTCGAGGCAATCCATCCTCCATGTTGGCGAGATTTTCCGCTCTCGTCCGAAGATGAAAGTGCAGCAGAGGCGAAGGTTTGACACTTCTCAGAGGTCGCGGCAGACATATTTCCAAGACATCTTAGACTCGTTCCAAACCCACACTTGATTTGTTTTGCCGCGGAGCATTTGTTGGGTCGATCACGCTAAGACCGCTAATGCCTTTCTGTCCCCATTAAGGGTATAATTCCTTCTCCATTCAATCGCCGCAGCACATGAGGAAGACGTCCAGCTTTTCGCATCCCGTATAGGACTCTTCATCATTGAGGCTGTTTGTTTGGGAAGGCATAGCGACCATTTAAACTGACTTTTAGCTGTTTGCTTTTGATTACCAGGAGTCTTTGTACTCTTCAGCTCTTCTCCAAAGCCTTTTTCCACATAAATCAGGTGCAGAACTTTTACGTCTGAATAAGAACTTCTTGAATGCGCAGTTTGAATTAAGCTTTTCCACAGAATTTGTATGGATAGTCCACTTATTCACACCTTCTATTTCTGTCCACATTATTCTCCTTTGTTTACATTAAACATCTTGTCTTCCTCTCTATGTGTCTTTGGTTCGGTGTCATTTTCTAGTTTCTACTCAGACTAATTCTTTGTCTTCTGTTTTTTTCTGCTTTCTCCTTCCTTCCTTCACTCTGGAGTCTATAAAAGAGCTTATTGTCGATGTTTGTTGACATTTTAATTGTGTCAGTCATGTTAATTTGATTTTGGACATAATGTAAATGTCCACCCAAGCTCAAGACAGGCCTGCACAAGCGTGTGTGTGTGTGTGTGTGTGTGTGTGTCTGTGTGTGTGTCTTAAATCTCTTTATTTTCACAGCGATACTAACAAGATTTGTCTGAGCCATTTGACCATTAAACTAATTATCTTCTACACACACACACACACACACACACACACACACACACAGACCTCCAATCACCATTCCGATATTTGATCCTCTCCACCTGACGTTTTCCAGCTTCTAGCCCGGAAAGCCGACACACAAACACACAAACACACCGCTGGAAGCAAAACAAAAAAAACTGTGGACATGCCGCCTTCAACATCCTCGTCTTTATTTTTCATCTTCATCTCGGCGGGATGGTCTCCGCCTGTTTCTGTGGCGTAAACACAGCGAAGCCTACGGCGTCATCTAGCTGTGCATGAACCCATCACCCAGACACAACTTCACTTTGTTTGGATGGAGATTTGGGTTCAAAAGATGCACATTATGGGAAAAGTGTGTGGCCGCTGGTGATCATGTGTGTGTTGTGAGGACCCTATCATTAGTCTAAATTATATTGCGTGCCACAACGTGATCTCTGCGGGTGTAATACAGTGTGTGTGTGAGAGTAAATAGTCATGTATTAGAGTTAGCGCCCGGACATGGTCTGTTATTTTCCTCTTTCCAGGTAATGGATAGTGACTAAGACGACTCTCCACCTTATTATCAGACATCCAGTGACGTCTGCTGGTCTTCACTTGTGTCCAGTTAAGCTCCCTCTCTCCCTCTCTCCCTCTCTCCCTCTCTCCCTCTCTCCCTCTCTCCCTCTCTCCATCTCTTCCTCTCTCCATCTCTCCCTCTCCTGTGTTCGAATCTTATCAAATAATCGAAATTTGCACAAAAGTTTCAAGGCAACTCGGACAAGACTGAGAGATTCTTAAGTGAGTGCTGCTTGTGTGACGCTGCAAGTTGAAGTGGGACCTCTTTTGGACTGTGTGTGTGTGTGTATGTGTGTGTGTTAGAGACTTAGCCCTGTCTGCACTGGTGTTTGGTCTCTTTAATGTTCCTCCTCTGCCATGTTTGACAGTCACTCTCAGAGCAGTGAGCTTGTTCTCTGGCTTTTCCACTCAGGCATAATTTAACAGATGAGATTATGTTTTGCTTCCAGAATAGCTTCGTCTCCAAAAATGTTTGTAGAACTCCAATCTGACTGCGTGCTCTCCACTGCCAGAAACCAGCTTGTCAGCGACTTTGTTTATGTTTCCTCTTGTTCTTCATCTTTCCATGCTTTTTGCCTCTTTCTGTTTTGTTCTACTTCGATTTAGGCCTCTCTTCTAACAAATGTGTCATCGGCCTCCAACATTTAACACACACCCTCTCTGTCACACACACACCTCCTTGAATTGTGTTTTTCACAGCCCCCCCCCCCCCCAGCTTGTAATAATTAGCGTAAATTGGAAACTCGCGTTGCCAGGGTCCGTTGTAGCACACGGCTTCCAACATTCAGGTGGTGACCCCGCTGACACTCTTTCATTTTCTCTCTGTGTCATTGTATCCATCTCCCGTCCAACTCAGTCTCGTTCCCAATGTGCTTTATTGGCATGAAACACAATAGCAAATTCTGCTCCCTCTACAAATTGTAAACAGATGCAGCCGTGACATCGTGACCTTAGTGAGCTGCGACTCTGTAATGTGGCATTCAGCAGCGACTAAGACGAAATACAGTGTGTGAGGAAAGAAGGTGGTCGACGCAAGGAGAGGATTAGGAAATTACCGATGTGTTGTATTACATTAAATGTTAATTAAAGATGTTACCAGTACATGTGTTTATCAGTGCCCGGGGCTACATGCAATTTTGTGCTGCATCTAATTCAGAATCAAGAGGGAAGGAGGAGGAGACACAAGACAAGATCAAAACCTCTCCATTTAAATGAACGACTGAATTGGCTCATCTATCAAAATGTATTGATTACCAACACATGTGAGTCAAATACACTTTAAAACATCAATCAACAAACTATTTTCTTTGCGCAATGGTGTTTCTACCCGACCTCGCAAATGTGCAAATTCAGTACAAGAGGCAGACAACAGACTTTTAAACAGGAGGGAACATCTTGAAATCTGGCACTGTGTTTTAGGAATTAACCCCACGTTGTTTCTTTCTTCTTGGGTTCTACATTTGTCATATCTGCACATCTGTCCTATCTCTTTGTATCTGGTGCTGGATTTGATTCCATTTCTATCTCATTTCATTCTACATGTGCATGTTGCAACAATCTGGTCTCTTGAGCTGCCGAGTCCTTCATCATGCAAGATCATCAAAACAAACACAAACTGCACCTTCTTTTTTGCCATTATGTAACTGCTGTTTTGCATCGGTATTGCAAAACAGTATAATTCATGCACAATTAAGCAGATGGAAACTCTCCGTATCATCTTCTCTCCTTACATCTTTGATTGAATCTTTGATTATTGTGGAAAACATTGAGAAGTCACACACACACAGATGCACACACACACACACACACACACACACACAGATGCTGTAGTCTCTAAGGGCAGGGACCACAGCCATGTTTGTCTCTACGATGGGACAGAGAAGCAGACTGGAACGTGCATTGTTTTCAAACCAGGCGCTCTCCACAAATATCTCCCCCTCAGAGCTGAATCAGAGCGAGAGGGCGGTGTTTGGTGGGGCGGGTGGTGGGCTGCGTGTGTGTGTTTGCGCGTGCATATTGCGGGGAAGAGCTCAGGAGGATTGGGAGTGCTTGGTTTTGGTCACATCGGTGTGCATACCAATAGCGGAGAGGATGAGCAGATGAGGCTGGTTGACTCATTTTAGCACTTAATTTTTGTGTTTCTTTGTTTTTGCTTCTCCACTCGCTCTCTTCCACACACACACATACACACACACCTTCTCTTCCTTCTATCTAGCTAAATTGCATCACAGTTCAGGCTGCAGAGGTGTTGATGACCTCTGGGAGAACACACTCTACAATGGATGGATGGAGACAAAGAATGTTTGTGTGTGTTCAGTCTCATACTTTTGCCTTAATTTCATCTCATAGTATTGGTGTGTGTCTGTTGCCAGCTTTCCAGCGTCCTAAGCCCCCCTCAGTCTCGCATGGCATCAAATGAACTTCAGCATAGATCTGGGATACAAACCAACATCCCGGCTTCTCTGCATTGCAATAAAGGACACGACAGTCCAGCATCGTACCCGCTCTGCTCCTCTGCCAACAATGTGACAATACCAATATTTTACCCCATCGTTTCTGCGCCAACAATAGACCAGGAGAATCTGGGAATTCCGGGGGCAGTGAGTCCTCTGGGATTTAGTGTCAGCCGGCAGAGTTTTGCTGGATCTCATTTGATACGTGGCGTTTTTGAAATCCAAAATTGTTCCTCTTGGAAGACCGAATGTCGGGATCTGCTGTCTGATGTTTGAATATTTTTAATTGTTTTCTCACTGCTTTCCAGATTGGCAGACGTTGGCGCGGCTTTTCAGTTATTCAATATTGGAAACATTCCGAGCGCGACGTGAACAAAGCCTGAGGTAAGCCAGGCCTCACACCAAACCAAAACCAAACCAAAGATAATAATAATTAAACCGAGCCTGACCTGGGAAGAAGCCGAGTTTCCACAAATGGTGACACGGCATGGCTGCAGCAGAGGGGAGATGAAAGATCGGGGGGCCATTTGAGCATTTTATGTAAAATACTTCAGCCCAAGTAAATGCAAATGTAATGCTAATTCAATCATTACAACCTGATGAGTGCCATTTGTGGGATTTTTGTCGTACAAAATGTTCCCTTTCATGAATTGGAGCTTGTTAACGATGAAGTATGAGACATTAAAAGAACGGGTGGCTTGCTGAGACCAAGTGTTAACTTTCATGCAATTTCAGCATTTTCATGTTTAGTGTGTTCAGCCTGTACAATATCAGTGCAGGAGAACAGGAAGTGAAAACGAGGCCTCAGCTCAGCTCAGTCACCTCAGCTTCAGGCTACAGAACGCTGGTATACATCCAACAAACCATGAATGTTCCTGTAACATAAGTCCGTTATTACCACTTCCTTGTACTCATGGAGAATATGTGTCAGAACTGTCCGTCCGTAGAGTTTGTGTTGGCACAAACAGATAGTCGGTGGAGTGCAGATGCTCTTTGTCATCAGAGAAAGAAATGATGGGACTTGTTTTCAGCATTTGGCAGCATTCAAAAATAAGAACTAAAAATTGAACGTACGCTGTTGATTTGCCAAATTCATGCATCAAAGCACTCAGATTAAGTTTAAAAAATGTACTTGGCAGCCTCACATGTACCTGGGCACTGGGCCCGGATATTAAGGTTGTATGGGAAATGCTGGTCTTGTAAATGAACTCTTCAAATGTCAGCACTTGACAATTTCGTTTGTGTAGCTGGGATTAGTTTTATAATGAGGTCAGCTGTAGTTGATGGCAGAGACTTCTCTCTCTCTCCCGCAGATTGTTGGGCAGCCGCTGCGACGATCGATCCGCAACGTTTTAGCCATCGTCTCAAGTTTCCTGTAAACAACTCCAGTCCTCCGTGTTGTTTTGGTGTTAAATGTGTCGGGAGTGAAGAGAGGAGAATCCTTACATTGGATGAAAACAATGTGCCAAAGTTCTGAAGTATACAGCCGCAGTGAGGGGGATGCAGGTAGTCCAGGGTAACGTGTCCGTCGCTAACGTACATTGTCTTTGGCACATTTGGCCATTTTAGAGTTTTCACCTAATTTGAGTGTGTCTCTGGGAGGAAACGGAGCATCTGAACCATCACTCACTCATTACTGTATGTGAAGTTTGAGCTTCCAGTTGCCTACAGGTCAGCAGCGCCTTTAAGGTCACACTTAGAATTCAACTTTGTTCAGATTGAATCCCTTTAGGTTACTGAAGATGCAAACTGAAAACTTTGCATCGCCTCATCTCTTGGCGGTGGCCTGCATGGTTTGTATGGGTTTATATTGAAAAGATGGAAGATGGAGGTACCGGGTTTGTTTGTTTCTGTAACAGAGGTTTAGATTTTGGGAAAGTTGTATAAAAATTAACAAACAAATCAAAAATGTGTGTGTTAATTCTAAACGTCTCTGAGGGATGAGAGAGGAGAACATTTGTGGGCATGAACTCTTTGCTTCTTGCTGTGTTTGTGTCTCTTTGTTCGTGTCTCTCTCCTCCTAATGAACAACAGCACTGCTCCTCTCCTCCTCTTCATCTCTCTCTTCGTCCATCTGTCTCTCTGTCCTCTATCTCTATTACTCCCGCCCTCCGTGTCTTGTTCTCTTTTCCATAGTAATTAGCTCCCCTCCAGCCCAACTTCAAACCCTGTGGTCGGAAATCTGCATTCCAAGGATGGAGAGAGGCTAACGGAGGAGAGGAAGAGGAGGGAGGATGAGAGGGGGAGAGAGAGAGAGGGAGGGAGGGAGGTAGAGAGGGCAGACGACTGAAAGGAGCCATTGTTCCTTTATAAAAGCAGATAAGAGCCCAAAAACTGGAAGGCAAGTGTAGTCAAAATAGTCCTGACCGTGCGTGTGTGTGTGTCTCAACATTTTAGATGTTAATGCGTTGATAGGGGAGGTTGAACTGCTGAGCCAAAACAGAGATCTGATACACACCCTCTCCTCCTCTTCCTCTTGCTCATCCTCAATTCCTTTTTTATTCATCATTTAATTCCTCTCTCATCTTCCTCCCCTTTACTCATCTTCAACCCTGCCTCACTCTTTCTTTCTCTTTCGTTTCCCCTCCCTCCTTTTCTCCTTTTCCTTTTCTTCCACCCTCCCCTCTTCACCCAGTGTATCATCTTCATGTCGTCCCTTCTTCTGATATGTTGTCTGTCCATCAGACTCTCCTCTATCTTTGATCCACTCTGGTTTCTCAGTTCTTTCCTTCTTTCCTCTCCTCCATTTCTCTCTCTTTCTCGTCCCCTGAGACAAAGCCCACCACCCTTCACAGAGGAGATGATTCATAATTTTGGGTGCATTGTAACACGTAAACAATGTGAAGCAATTACTAAAACCCGATTTTAAAAGTTTATTTCATTTTCAGTTTGATAAACCAAAGTGCTTTTGTCGTTACTTCGCTCCCAGCTTTCGTTAACGTTGACTAACCTTTGTTTGGAGCGGCCCGAGCGTAACATCACACTGGGTGAAAACACACCCGGGTCCGATCGGGCCTCTGACTGAAGCCATGTAGGTGTGATCTTTCTCCTGGAGCTTAATTAGGTCTGAACTCTTGACCGTGAAAGTGGAGCACTTTGACCTCGACGACAGCAAGAGCGGCAGAGTCACCGCCGTCTCTCGGGCCGCGGAATCGGATTACCGCCTTCTTACAAACTCTGAATATTTAACCACCTGGATATCAATCACTTGTCACTTACTGCTCGTCCTCTCCTCCTCCTTCTATCCTCTTTTTGTACCCTAAAATCTGTTTCTTGCTCCCGCTGAGTTCTGACCGTCCCTCCCTGATTCACTCCCTCACCTCAATGAACATCAGTGATCTTCCCATATCTCTCTTTCTCTCTCCTTTCTTTTGTCTTTTCCTCTCTCCCTCTCCTCTCTGGGAGAAATCAATCAAATACGATCAGAACCCATGCAGATGATTGTAAACCGATCGCTTCCATTGATCAGATCTCCTCTCGTCTCCCTCTTGGTGCGTCAGACCGGTAACATTATATGAGGTCCAACTTTCTTTTATCAGTCAGATAGATTGATTATTTGGCTCTGACAGAACTCATTAAATATGCTGCAAATATCAAGTTTCCTATTGATCGTTATCGTCTTTTGTAAGTCTTGCAGTGGATTGTGTCTGTTTTAGAAACGCACAGAGACTCGCAGACCTTTTTCCAGTGATCAATAAGAGTGATGTCATAGGCCGTCTGAACCTGATACTAACTTCATTACCACACCGATCAATAATTCAGCATCAGGCCGTCTGGGGGTTAAAACCTGAAACAAAACAACACACAGATCTGTTTTCAGCTGTGTGTCATGCTGAGGAACACACTTAAAGCAGCATTTATCACCTTCAGACACACACACACACACACACACACATTCACAGTGTGTTTTATTTAGTGTCACGTGATATGGAGTGAGATCAAAGGATGAGCACACCTTGAATACATTTCTAATTCGTGGTATTTCATGTCATGTGTGTGTGCGTGTGTGTGTGTGTGTGCACATACGCTCGTTCTTGCATGTGTTCTTTGAACTCAGCATGACTCCCTCACCTGCCAAGCTTTGTACACCACTACAAGTTTACCTGAAGTTCACGACCCGACACACACACACGCACGCACACACACACACACACACACACACACACACACACACCTTTGTAATGATTCTTCCTTATCTCTGAATTTATCTTCCCATCCCGTAATTGGCTCCACTTTCTGTTCCCTGTTTTAACGTGTCATCTCTCTCTCGCTCTCTCCCTCTCTAACTCTCTCTCGCTCTCTTGCTCCTGCTACCTCTCGTTCTAATCTCTGGCACAGTGTGTTTGTCTCTGAAATGTAGTGGAGTAGAAGTAGGAAGTACTTTTGAATTAACTAATTTCTTTCTTCATATTTGAGTGAATTCTGTTACAGTACTGTTACTTTTGTTCTTCTTCTTGAGTATTTTTTTCCTCAGTACTGGAGTTGTATGTTATAGACTCATTTTACATATCAAAAGTACTTTACTAAGGAGATATCTATTTTTACTTTGGCTTGGCTTTGAGGTTCTTTATCACAGCTCATGAGTTTTATTTTGACTCCTCACTCGCATTCTGTTTGTACTTTCACTCTTGCAGTACTTAGGCACTTTCGTTCTTTCGCTTTGATTGACTGAAGAAAGGATTTGATGGCTTTTTCTGGTAGTGTTGCTCTATCTTTCTATCTGAGAGTCTTGTCCTTCCAAACCTCTCTGAATGGTGTTTTGCTTGGCGCCCATAAAGACGTTCGGAGACGTTCGTCATCCTGCTGGAGGTACAGATGTGTCAAACCAGGAGCAGCTCACACATGTTTGACAGTTCATCATGAAGGGAAAGCCCACACTACTGCAATAAGCAAAATAACACACAGAAACAAAAACACACTGATACAATGCCCAGAAATATTGAGACTTAAACAAGTACATGTCTGCACACGTACACTCTGAGAGAATGAAAGACACACACACACACACACAACATTGCACACTGGTTCTCTTGGCCAATTTTGGGCCAAAATGTCTCATCGGGATCTATGAGAATCTCAGTCAAATAGATCCTGAGTCTGTTCTATTTAGACTGAACCTTTTTTTTCCACTGCTGGAAACCATCAGCAGGGCTCACAGCCGAGGATGGAACCATTTTCTCTTCTTTCTGTCCCCAAACAGTTCATCTTCTCCACCTTTGCTTTCTGCTCAGCTTTTTGTTTTCCTCGTGGTTTGTGCTTTTTCACATTTTCTTCTTCTACTGACGGTTTGCGAGGCTCCGATGTTTTCCATTGCTGCAGGCTCGATTGTTTTCTCATCAAAGACCACAGCATTTTCTCACGCAGAATGCACTGCGAGGAAATCGTCCAGTCACGGTCCCACAGAAATCGTCGCTGTTGGCCCATGGCGTCCACAGTTACATGTTAATATTTGACAACAAAATGTGAGCTGCATTAGAACTCTGAAAAGGATTCTCCTCAGTATGTGCGCCATTTCAGACTTTGAATAGTGGAATTTCCATGAACCCTGATTCATCTCCTACCCTGACTCACATTTTAAAGTCCTGACACTTCCTTGTACCTACGATTTCTTTTCAAATTAAGCTTTTATGCCAAAACAGGAAGCAGTATAACATTTGTAAAGTCAGATTATCCTGCAGGTCTGCGAGGGTCCATGGGATTCAAACACACATTTGTAATTACCCGTCATTCAGTCCCTTGATGTTTAATTCCCTCACCAATATTCACTCCATCATCCCAGCCTTAGATGGACGCTCACACTCAGTCAGAATGAGTGTGTGTGTTGTTTGGTCACCCTCTATCCTCAGTCTGTAGGATTATCTCCCGTATCTGCATCTGAGTGAGTGTGTGTGTGTGTCTGCATTAGGACTGCTGGATAATAGCTGATGTTTAATCCTTTAAGAGAGAAGAGAGTCACAGTCCTATGAGGACACACAGGCCCCTCGCCCTTCCTCATCATCTTCACCTTCTCTCTTTTACTTTTTTCAGAAAATATCAGTCATTTTAAATAAAACCGTTTTTCAAATCCTTTCATTCAGTCAGGTTTAGCCAGATCGTTCAAATCAAATATACATTTCCACTGCGGGGCCTTCAGCCTCCATAGACTGTGTGTGTGTGTTATATGCATATGTAAGCAGCATATGTGCACAGAAAGAGTTTAAAAGTTAAACATGGTCTGTTTGGTGCTTATAGGTTCAGTCAGTCAGTGGTCACAGAGCTCCACCACATTCACGATAAACATCAAATCATGGTCGCAACACTACAGCTTACATGACGGGGTGAAAAACACACACACACACTCGCTGGTGGTTCCCTTGCAGTGGTTCACATTGGAGTGTTTAGTGTGGCAAACTGTCTCTCCTGGTGGCAAAACTACAAAGAGCGAACTGAACTTCTTGTTCTTTAAGTAGAATAGGATAGAATAAGATAGAATAGAAAAGACTTTAACGTCCACAAGGGGAGATTTGTTCACGATGGCCAATGTGGCTGGCAATCACACGTGCACACAGACAGACGTGTCCATGGTCCACAGTGCTGATTGAATGTGTTTCACCCTGTTATGGCTCAGGATGGCAGTGGAAGTGTTGTCCCCTAACTGCTCCTCATGTGCATGTTGCCCCTGACAGCAGTATTTGAATGGTGAATATGAGGTCACTGTAAACCATGTCTATCAACTGTCCATACAAATTCATAGCTATTTTCATTTTCTATCAGTGAGCGTTCATCGTTTTGTATTCATTTGTCTCATTTCCAAAACTGTGTGCACACTCAAACCACAGCTTTCAAGTGTGTGTGTGGAGTTTTGATCATCTGTGCTGCATTGTAAGATCTCTGCATCTCTTTTTCTGTCTCTCTCTCTCTCTCTGTGCCCCTGCATTCGCCGTTTTCCTCGTCTCTCCATTGCGTCGCCTTCTCCCAAGATCTGTCTTCCATCAAGCTGACGAAAAGTCACTGACATGTCGCCGCCTGTTTGAGGCAGCCCGTCTTATTCCTATAATGCGAAGCAATATGTGGTTTTCCACATGTTGTCTTGGAAGTGCGTTCAGATTCTGCTGCCATAGTTTTTCTCTGTATTCTGTTATTTTTGCATCTTATTGGCTTCTTCCTGTTTTGATTTTGATTTCTGACCAATGAGAAAAGCGAGTGTTCTTCTTCTGCTGGCTTTTGACGTTCGTTTTGGTTAGCTTGAGATTTTCCTGTGTGTGAATCCAAAGCAAATCAGTTTTAACAGCTCAATCACTCTCCATGTTTAGTCAATATTCCAACTGTCTGTGCGGTCATTAAGGCAAAAATGTGTTTATTAGGATAAAATGCAATTAAAGTTTTAAATTGCATGTAAACATAGACTTAAAGTAAAAAAGATTCAGTGATCAGAGCCGTCTTTTTACTTTATACTTTATTACAGGAGTACATTTAACAATCATGGTAACAAAAAAACAGAAAGGAAGAAAGTAGAACAAAACATTCATATTGAACCTAAGTGAACATTTTCCTGTAAAAAGAAATACAAATATTATATACAGAAAGAGACAGAAATGGTCAGGTGAAGTGGAGTCGCATGGCACTTAAAAAATAGAAATACCTCGCAAGTGCTTTCTGTTTTCCATCATTAATACCAAATAAAATGCAGTGATAATAAGTCTGAATAACAAAACAAATAATTATTACAGTAATCAAATCAACAATATTAACATTTTAAACACAGTTTACAATATAACTGAAATACATAATATTCTAAATACATCCAATATTTACCAAAGACCTTTCTCATTCAGGCTAAAAACTCTAAATCTGTAATAGAATAAAAAATAGCATTTCAAATATCTTATAACAACAATATTAATCGTACAATAACATTAATATTAGGATATTAGTAGACGTAAATAGCTGATTTTCCCCATGGCTTGCTAAAGAAAGGAATATTGTACAAGTTAATATACACTATAACCTATGAACGCTCTCTGCTTTCACAAAACGCAAATACTTTAACCAGCTAAATTATATATAAAAAGGGAAAGAAATCGCAAATCTCACTCCATACAAACTATAGTTGCAATCTAGAACTCTCAATTAGAAAATGTACACAAGAAAAGCAGCAAAACAAACAATCTCTATTTTCATCACTTTAACATCATGAAGAAATCAGTGGAGTGGTTGGTAGAAAGAGCGAACAATGTCAGAATCCTTCTAGAAATGCTATCGGACATCAGCTCGTCCGATAAGAAAAGCCATCCGAGCTTGACCCTGCCCTCTCCGAAATCTCATTGGTTCTTCTCTCAGGCTTCGGTTTAGAATTCAGAACCCTTTTGGAGGATTTCTAGAAAGTCCCAGAGTCGCCGAGTTCCGCTAACTCCCAGAGTTCGGCTGTGGAATATTTTCCACATTTGAGGAAAATCTTCCTCCCCAATTTTGGAACGCAGAAGTTCTAAAAGTTCTGATTGTGCAATCACCTCGATACGATAAATCTCTTTCAGCTAATAAAGTTGCTCAAACTGTGGAACTTGTTTTGCATTCTTAGCGTTGATTGGAGGAGCAGCAAGACAGAATGTCACCTTCTCCACAGAATTCATAACGGCTGCCCCGAGGAGACGAAACATCAAAACAGATCACAAACAAACAAACACAGAATGACAAAGCGACACTCAAGCAGCATGTATGTAGGTCTCATCCTCTCCCCCTCCACCTCATCCCTCTCTCCTCTCCCCTTTCAGCTTTGTGAGAGCAACCATTTGCATCTCCTCATCTTACGCCGCAGGAAATCGACATCGAAAGGTAGGAACAATCTCAACGCAACGTGGAAATGTAGTTTATGCATCAAAGCACAGGTGCAGAGAGGTCCAGAGCAGAGCTGGACCACATCACCTTCTGACATGACTCGGTTAGAGCTTTACAGCTGAGGGACGCCAATTGTGACATTGGATTTGTTGGTTCTTGCACCTTCTTTGTGCCCCCTAAAGCACTCCCTTGTGGGGAAAGGCTATGACAGCTATTGGAATCCCCGTCATCCAGAGTTTGAAAGAGTGGATGGTACAGCTCTGCCACTAAACACTGAGTAGATCTTATGTTTATGTGCAGTCAGTGAGAGTTCACACATCGTGAAGACAACTGGGCAACATTTTGAGACGATGCACGTGGGCAGTCTGAAGGAATGTTTGGACCGTAAATAAGGATTATTTTGGTTTTCAGAAAGGAAGTGATTGGAAATTTGGCAAATGTAAAAGTGAGCATTTGGGATGGACACTTCACTTCTTCATCTGCCCACTAAATCAGTCCATTGTTAGCTGTAATTTTAAGTGATTTTATTATAAGGTTCTATCTGCCCTCAGACCTGTTTTGAGATACAGGGCCTTAAATATTAAACCCATATGTTAAAAAATACGAAATTAACCCCAAAAGAGCATAAGGCATCCTTCACTGATCAAGTTACACTCAGTTTTGACCAAAATGCCAGATAGAACCCTATAGTACTGAGGTCACTTGTAATACTAGATTATACAAGGGCACAGTTTGTAATTGGGTAATTGAATCATATTATACCTATGTATTGTTTGTTATACTATTTAAATGATTCTGGAGAAGAGAGAAGTAAAATCCTAAATGTAGTAGTTCAAGGCAGCTTGACTCCCATTTTGGTCTTTAAGACGTTTCACTACTTGAACGAGCGATGAAATGTCTTGAAGACCAAACAGGAACTTTCGCTGCAAGATACCTGACGTGAATATCAAAAATATTCTAAATATCATCTTCATAATCAATTAAGTTTATGCACAAATCAGCATCAAAACACAAGATGGTTACAGGAAAGACATGCCTGTGTATGTTGCTTCTAAATGGTATGTGTCTCCTGAGCCCTCCAGTCATTGGTTCTCAACCCTGGTCATCAAAACACTGCATATGTTTCATCTCGACCTGCTCTACACACATCTGATCAGGTAAATCAGGCGTATTTAGCCAATCAAACGCTCACAAACACTCAAATCAGAAATCCGGCAACAGTAGGGCAGGGAGAGATGGAAGACGCAGCATGTTTGGGGTCCTGAGAACCACGAGGGGACCTTGTCCCGTAAATAACAACACATGTTTTACTGCATCATGAGTGATCGAAAACAGTCAAACGAGTCTGATCCATAACTACTATCTGACTGCATCTGTGAGCGGGTAAACTATAGGAACCTGCAAATCCTTTAAGTAGAAAACTTAAATCTGGGTGGCACCTGGAATTCTGGTCCCACATGAATGAATTGTCAGTCTTGTGTCTCATTTACCCTGCCAACACTTCAAATGGTTCATTGATTTGCTAGCAATAAGCTCGAATATCATATTTGTTCATCCAATACCCTGTTTCTTCCAGCTCACCTTCCTTCCACAACCGTCTCTACTTTTCTAATTTCACCGCGTCATTTCGCCATAACATCTTCCTCTCATTGTGCATTACCCACATTCTGTTTCTATTTATATTACATAGCTTTTTTTGTACATACAGTTTGTATATTTCTTTAAAAATACACAGAATAGAGCATACGTAAGAACTTTTTGGCAGCTTCTTCATTTCTCTGAGGAAAGTCCCGATCATCATTAGCTATAACAAGAGACAAAGACTTCTGCTTGTCTGTCAGTCTGAAAAGGAACTTCCAACTTGGCAGAACAAAGGGGGAAGGAAAAACATCTGCCATTCCTTCTTTCCTTCCTTTAATCTTCCTCCATCATTCGCCCCCTTTCTCTCATTGAACCCCTCACCCTTCAAACCGTCGCTCCCAGCAGCTCGTCCGACTTGGCCATGATCTCGTTCTGGTTGGAGTCCAGGCCGTAGAACTTAACCTTCAACCCGTCGACCGGGTGGACGACGGGCACCATGACCACACGTGGGAAGTTCCGGCTGGCCAACTCGAAGCGGCTGGTACTGGCCAGCTCAATAGCCAGGATGCGTAAGAAGAGTGTGGCGAGCTGCTTGCCCAGGCAGGACCGGACACCGCCGCCAAAGGGCAGATAGTGGAAGCGTCCCTCTTTGTCTTCACTTCGCTCCTGACTGAAGCGGTCGGGGTCGAATGTGTCCCCATCTTTGAAGACGGATGCGGTGTCGTGGGTGTCCCGAATGCTGTACATCACACTCCAACCCTTCGGAATCTGAACGCCCTGGAGGGAAAACACAGTAATCCTAAATTATATGGAGTCACACCTTGTTGAGTTTTCAATGTTTTGTGTTTTCACCTACAGTTCTGTTCCTTGAATGCACCATGGACTACTTTAGAACATATGGAGAAACAAAGGACTGTGAGCCTCGTTGAGATGCTCATGAAGCCTTGTGTTTCCAGGTAGATTCCTGTCACTTGCTCAGACTTTTCTCACTTGCAATGCACAGCAACTGCTATTCTTGTTTCATTATGCAGCAAGAGAGAGAGAGAGAGAGAAAGGAACTTCAACTCACGTCCAATTCAAAGGTCTGCATGGCGGTCCGGTAACCTCCAGATACCGGGGTGAAAAGTCTGAGCACCTCCTTGATGACACAGTCCAGGTACTTTAGGCCGACGATGGTCTCCAGTCTTATCTCTCCCTCCGGACAGAGGCAGCCGTTGTGGAGGAGGCCCTTGGCTCGCAGCTCCTCCCTCAGCCGCTCCAGGACGGTGGGATGGCGCAGGAGCTCCATGATCAGGGAGGTGCTGGCGCTGGCCGTGGTGGCAAAAGAGGCGAAGATCAACTCGATGGTCGACTCCTACAGGGAGCAGGGTGTAGAGGCCATACACTTTAGCATCCACAACACTAATAGACAACACATAATTTCATAAAAGTTTGTTGCCTTCAATTGCTGAAAAGTCAAGTATGTGGGAATATGAGGTGTGTGTTCAATAACAACATTTAGCTCTGCTGTTCCATTATTAAAGGTAGTGGAATAAATAGCTCAGCAAATTAGACGGCGGGTCTGGGCTGCACGACTCTCATTATAAACCTCTCATCTGCCATCATCTGGGTCTCTACCACACGCTCATGTGTGTGAGCGTGTGCCCGGTTGTGTGTATTATGCATGCGTGCGTCAGAAACCCACAGGAGGGTGCCTGGGCCTGGGCCTCAGCGACAGGGGCTCCCCAGTTCATCCTGTGTGTGTATTTATATATGTATATGTGTGTGTGAGTGTGTATGTACAGGAGGCCTCTTTCAGACCCCTAGCAGGGGGAGTGTTGACTTATTTTTGGCCCTGGATTTAACCCAGAAACCACAGCGAGCGAATAGAGAGAGTTGAGTTTCCACAGAATTCCTCTGAATTACTTTAATAGGTAAATAGAGGGTGTGCCTGTCCATGTGTCCTGTGTGTGTGTGTGTGTGTGTGTGTGTGTGTGTGTGTGTGTGTGTGTGTGTGTGTGTGTGTGTGTGTGTGTGTGTGTTTTACTGTTACCATTTGCCTACATTTATCAGTGTAACACTGCTGCAATCATATCTTCACGCAGCTGTGTGCATGTGGAGGACACTTGTCTAGTTTGATGCCAAGATTAATTGTTTGAGAAATCAGTTATTGCGTGTGTGTCTTTGCAAGTGTACAACATTCCCGTGTGTTCACACATGAATGTTGCCCAGAGGGATTCCTTTTGGCAGCACTTTGCTAGGTAAACAGTGAGTGTGGCCTCCTGTGTGTTTGCGAGCCTGTGCACATGTTTGCACACATACACATGAGAATGTTGTCGTATTCTTTTTGCCATGTGTGTGTTTGTGTGAGTTCCTGCTCCTGTTGGTCGTATGGAGTGTAGGTGTGTTACCTTCAGCTCCTGCATGGTGAGCTCTGTGCCGTTCTCTTTGGCGCTCGCGATCAGGACGTCCAGTGCGTCACTGTAATCTTTCCCCTGGGAGCACAGTGGCTTCTCCCTGATGGCCTTCTCTATGGCTTTCTGCAGTGTGTCCCGTGCACGGATACCCTGCAGACAAACACACACACAAAGGTTGACTAACGGCGTCTCCCAGCTGGGTCGGCTTGTGATCATAAAACACAAACACCGCAAAAGTTCAGACACTGAGCCTGTTTGGGAAAGCACAAGCTTATCCACATGAAAACTCCATGTATGGAGTGCTCAGGTTTGTCCTTTTTCACATGTGCATGCTGTCCTGAAACTGCTGACAGTATCTTGCCTCAACCTTTCTGTGCTTTGCCAAAGGTCCATTTCAATTGATTCCTGTCTAGACGGCTCACCTCTCCATCCTTCCATCGATTTCAGTGTTAAGAATATGAGGCGTATTTGAGCAGGAATGTTTCTCCTGCAGGAAGTGAGAAAAAAGAATGAAGAAGGTGAAGACCACACTCACCTTTCTGTAGCCGCTGAATGGCAGGTCAATGGGCAGGCTGAAGACGTTATCAACAAAGTCCTGGAAGGTTGAGAACAGATGCCTCATCTCCTCCTCAGACACCCTGAAGCCCAGCAGCACCCTAACCGCCATGGTAAAGGACAACCGCTGGCTCTCCCTGCGGAAAGAGAATCATTTGGAACCTCAGACATCCCTAGAATCATTCAGATAAATCTGATCCCTTCCTGTGTGATTGTTCTTTCCACACGAAGACACTTTTCAGGCTAATGCTTAGCGGCCAGGATGTTTTGTTTTGCACAAGGAGCCCATGTTGTACAGCTCCCACATATCAATCAAGGCTTTGGTGCTGCCATTTCTCATTTCATGGGATTTTTCCTCTGAAGACTGCTAACACCAGTCAGATTCTTCGAATGCGGCTGTGAACCAAAGCCTTTTTTTGAAACAATTTGCGGGGCGTCACACTGCGATCAAACTGAATGATTTATTTATTCTATGACACAGTAAAGAAGATAAGTAAGAAAAAAGCTGCTGATTGTACAAGCTGATTCGAGCACCTCCTTTGAGGTGCAGGTCTCCTTCCTGGAGCTTTGATAGGAGTACAAAGGCTGCATCCTTCAAAGACATGAGACACAGGAAGTGTGACATGAATGATGCCTCTGCTTTTTCTACCTGCCGCAATTTCATGTCATGTTTTTTATTGTCATGATTTTAGCTGCAGCAATGACTTTGCTACAGTGTTTGTGTCTATCGTGAACATTTTTGTTTGGCACTGATGACAACACCTTTCTTCTCCCCCAAAGGACCCTGCGCCGTACCTGTAGACGTTGATGGGCTCGGGGTTGGAGCTCCAAACTCGGAGGCTCTCCTGGATGACCTGCTGGATCTTGGGGAGGTAGGACTCCAACGCGTCATGACTGAACACTTTGGCAAACACCTGGCGGGCAGAGAAGGAGGGAGATGCCGTCATTTTAGAATGGAAAGTAAACACACCTGCCTGCTCTTGAGTCAGACAACAGGAGCAGATAATGATCATCTGAGACTCATTCAAGAATTTCATTAAACGCTCATAAATCTGTGATTTGGCACGTGGACAAAAGCATAGAAGCCTTTTTTGAACTTATGCAAGTCAGTGCAAAGGATAAAAACACTGATTAGGCCACATACTGTATATACTGTAATCCCTGTGTGTCTTTCAGCACATACACACACACACTCACATTAGCACCGTGTCTTTAGGTAACCTCCCAGCAGGCACATCCTGACTAACAGGGTGTGTGAACAAGTGAGAAAATTTATGAGATAATCCTTCTGTAGCATTCACATTTAAATGTGCCGGGGTCAAGTACAGTAACATCCCCACACACACACAATGCAAAGGAACATGCAATGATTTTCAATAGAAATGTTCAATGTTGCTATTTTGGTATTTGATTGCTATTACAATGCTAGAGAAACCACATTTGCTGTTTAACCTTCTGGTAAGGCCTTAGAAACCACCACACACACCTAGTAACTGAAGCAAAACCCTGTTGCTGTTTGCTTAAGCTTTTTCTGTGTTTCTTTCACCTAAATAATACAAAGATGAGACTTTCCATCGTGTGTCCGTTCTCCTTGGCTGTCTACAGCGCTCACTCCTTACTCAGCCCAAACACTCTCCCTCCCTCCCTTCTCTCTAACAGTAGAGACTTATACATTGTGGAGGTTTTCCCCTGTAGTCAGCAGAACTAGAATGACAGGCAGAGAGGGTGGCGGGGGGGTTAAGTCTTTCCTGGCTGCTCATAGTATTTCTTAGCATGAATCAGTCAGCAGTCGTCAGTGTTGTTTGGACAAATAACATTCCATCTGATTTAACCTCCAAAACTGCCCTTAAAACAGTCTTGGAAGTGATTTAGAAATCGAGAATATTGGAGTGGAGAGCAGACTGGACTAGAATAGAGCTTTTATATTAATAAGAATCAGTCACTAACACTTAGCTTTATTTGGATAAATAACATTCCTGCGCGTTTAACCTTTAAAGCGATCCCCAAAACACACACAAATTGGTCAGACGTACAAGAGACCAGAGCAGAACGGAGCGTATCACTGTCGCGGAAAAACTCTCGGAAATGTCAACTTTGCAGTGAGAGATGCCAGCAATCGCGTTTTTGTTTTTTTTTACACCGCCGCGAAGTGGAGGTTTAAGCCTGGTCCAGTGGGTTTTGGAAGCGTTTCAGAAGCCCGGGAGTCGCAGAATTTTCTAGAAAACCGCACAAGTCCACTGCATCCTTCAAGTTAAGTTAGAACGCAAAATCAAACTGAATTCCGAGTCCGGTGTTTTTGTTCGATCCCCCGCCGTTGTCACCAGCAATCGCGAGTAGTTCAAGGCAAAACAATGTTCAGTGAGTTTGGCGACGGGTACACATGGTTTGTGTTTGCTGCTGAACAAAATAAGGCTGGAACATTTCAGTGGGCAGAGTTTATATTTGAGACCAACGCTTCAGGATACAATCGGTAGCCAATCAATCAGCTGCGATTTTCAGTTTGATGTGAGACACAACCTCGGACACACCGCCATACAACAGCCTCGCAGTCATTTTGGAAATGAAACGGTTTGGCAAACGTCGCTCACATTTGTGGTTAGTCAGTCAAATCCACACTTGTTGTTGTTTTTGTAGTTGTGTCTTTACTTGGAGGTGATGTTTATGAGCTAACCTGAGCAGACTCATAACCTGCGTGTTCTCTGTGGTCGATTGTATCACTGTTGGTATCATTACGACTTCACCTCTATTTTTATCGGCACACAAATGAGCTCAAGTGTACTAACACAGTCTAGACTTTGCAATGACAACACTTTGTTTACAGTGGCTTGTGTCCAGAATAGTAGAGGGTGCAGCAACATTCAAAAAGGGAAGTTAAGTACACAATCAGGCAGTCAGTGCTTCAATTGCTCTGCACATCGGCCACAGAGGATCACAGGGCGAGCTTGACATATATTTTTCCATAGGTCAACACGCACGCACACACACACATACACACAGTGCTGTTGCAAAGCAGAGTGTAACTGCTACACTGAGACAGAATGGAGGCTGAGAGGAAAGAAAAGAACTTCTAGTGGGATTTGATCTCAGGCCATTGAGGGTACATGTGGTTCCTGAGGTCGATGTTTCAGCCACCAAAACATCAGTTGGGCACTTTTACTCTTATTTTGCTCTGTACCTCATTTTCCTCTCATTTTCTCTCTCTCTCTCTCTCTCTCTCTCTCTCTCTCTCTCTCTCTCTCTCTCTCCCTCCCTCCGTTGCCCTCAGAATGAATGAACAATAGTCCACTGAGCTGGCGGCGTGTGTGTGTGAATTACGTGTACGCACCTAAGTATGTGTGTGGTTACATATGTTCTGTGTGTGTGTGTGTGTGTGTGTGTGTGTGTGTTAAGGAGCGGTTCCAGCGGATCACAGAGCGCTCTAAGACGTTAGCGGTGCTACATTTCCTCTGCTGCCGCACCCTGAGGCCGCTGGTCACAGATCGGCTTTCATGACCTGCACTCCAACCCTGACCACAGGGGATTACACACACCATCTGACCTCAGAACAGACACTACTGTAATGCTAATGCCGCACCATGCTTTAGCCGCGGAATCAAGTTTGTCAGGTAACTAAGCGGATAGCTAACACCTCGTGGCTACAGTGCCAGCAAGCGATTGTCAGCTCTGTTGTCTTGGATTATTCTGCCATTTAGGTTATAAATACATTTTTGTTGTTCAAGTATCACTGCCACACCTTAACATGATGGAAACAGGCAAGAATCGGAGCATTGTTAGCCCTCTGGCCTAGTTCGATAGCTGTTAGGACAAATAAACTGAGTTTTGCATGATAAATATCATGCAAAACTCAGTTTATTTGTTATATTAGATTAATATAATTATATATATAATTATATATTAATAATTATCAATTATCAATTATCAATATAATATTATATTAATCTATAAGTTACACTATTTGTCACTATTTATCTCGTACAGGCCAAAGAGGATGTAAACATTTAGAATGTTTACATTTGTAGTTCATCCGAATGCTTTCGAGAGTGAGAGAGCACATCAGCTAGCTAGCTAGCTTGTTTGGGATGACAAAGTTGTCAATTGTCGATCAAGAAACTCAGCGTTTTAACACTCTATGATTTAGGCGAGTTTGGTTAATACATCATTACTCACATTAATGGTTTCTCAGTATGCAAACTATTCCGTTTGTAGTACATGCAGAGGACCAGAAAATGAAATGAACAGTTTGAGAACCTTCAGTGATCATCTGAACAAAAGCGTACTGAAGAAGAACTGAAAGGTGACTGAGCTGAAATCCTCGTTAAGCCAAGAAAAGTTGTGTAACTGTGAATTTAGCCATTTAGCTCATCTGCGCTGGATTACGCATAATTGGTCAATTTAGGCAAGTCGCTTGCCTACCAACACACACACACACACACACACACACACACACACACACACACACACACACACACACACACACACGCAGAGACAAGAAGGAGAGGGAGAGAGAGAGCGAGAGAGAGAGAGCAAGAGAGAGAGAGCGGTAGCGTTGAGCTACTGTGGAGCCAGGCGGGAAGTCAGACTCTGAAAGGTAACTACAGGTTAGACAAACACACACACACACACACAGACACACACACACACACACACACACACCGTGTGTCTCACAACGCTGCCGGGCTGCCAATCAAGTGCATTTTTTATGCAGTGTCACTCTGGGACATTCCGCGTACCACACAAGGGGGGGTAGGGGGGATTGTGTGCTACAACAGTCATTTTGCCTGCACCACAAAAACGTGACTGTCTTCTGTAGCCTGGAGCGCAAAGACACAGGCTTAGAAGCGCGCGCGCACACACACACACACACACAGACACACAGACACAGTCGTCCTAATAACGTCCATATGTCTTAAATTATGTGAAAGTGCTGCGAGCTGCTGGTTCCACAGACATGTAAAGACTCCTTTATTCTTCTCCCGGCCCCCTTTACCTCCTTCCCTCTCTCTCTTTCTTTACTCCCACCTCTTCCCGTCTCTCCCTGCCCCTTCCTTCCTTCCTTCCATCCATCCATCCATCCTTTTTAACATACGTCTCCCTCAGTCATCACCTCAGATGAGTGAAGCCTCTGTGTCTGAGGCATTCAGGTGAGGTTGTGTCGGAGCAGCTACAGACATATAGAAGAGGGAAACCAAACGTGACGACGATAAAATTACATGGGTCTACTGCTCCTACTACACTTAAGCAAAGGTCAATGTTTAATGAGGAAGATTTACATGCAGAAATGTTTGCTTTCGTCTCCTCTCTTAACTTATAGTGGCGTCCTATAAATTGTACTCGTCAGCCATTTTAGTTTGTCCTGTTTCAAAACTGCTGTAATTCTGTGACACTTTAAACTTTACTGTGATGCGTATTATCATTGTTTTATTGTATTATTTATTACGATGTTTTATTACTGCGATCAGGACCAGGATGTGGTAGGACGGGCCGTATAAATAAACTTTTTCAAATCCTCTGCAAACTAAATCTCCTTTAACGAGATCTTCGAGAGTGTTTGACCTCAGACAGGAGCAGCTGATGTAAGCCAGTTACAATTGCCGATGCCCTCTACTGGTGATGGGAAGAAACACAGGAGACAAAGCTTCCAAGACGGCCGCATTCCTTTTCCCCCCAAACGATCGTGATAGAGTGTGAGGAAACAGGAGAGACCCAAAAGTTCAATGCACTTTACCCACTTTTACATCCGGTACCGTTACACGTCAAAGCAGATGGCGACGGAAAATTACGTGCGTGCAAGACGTGCAGATGGAAGGGAAGAAAACGGAGCCGCTGGAGTGACAGCAAAATTGATGCAGAGGTCAATTTGAATCGCTCCTCACATCCTTCTTTTATTCCTTCCCCCTGTTTTCCCTGCTTCTGTCTTTCCTAAATATAGTGATGGAGTGATCGTTCCAAAAGAAAGAAAAACAAGGTGGAGGGAAAAATGTGGAGGAGACGGAGAGAGCGAGGGATTGAGAGAGAAAGAGAGCAAGGGGGAGGGAGGGAGACAAATCGAGCAAGAGAGGGAGAGAGAGAGAGAGGGGGAGAGAGAGAGAGAGAGAGAGAGAGAGAGAGAGAGAGAAAGCGAGCAAAGGGGAGAGAGAGGGAGGGAGTGATGGAATTTGAAGAGAGAAGGAATAGAAAAGACAGAGAGGTAAGTCAGAGGGAGTGAAAATAGAGAGCTGGCTGCCACTGTCAACAAGAGTGTCTAAGAAAAAACGTGTGTGTGTGTGTGTGTGTGTGAGAAACTCTCTAAAAAGCACCATTTTTCCACCACAGCTCTGTCAAAACCATCACGACGTGTTTATTAGTTATTATTAATCGATAGAGAGATGCGGCTCTCATCGATCAGGACGGAGGAGGCAGACGAGCCCAAACGAGCTTTTGCGCTTTAAAGCTTCACTCCGCCACCAACCTGAAGCACAATGAGAATGACGTCAAGCATTCCAACAAATCAGCTCCACTATCCACTAGGACAAAAACTCGAAAAATGTGTCGTGAAACCCTCAAATGTTACGGCGACACAATCCTGATCTGGTGAGCAGGTGGAATCATGTCGTGATTTGGGATTCAAGGTGGATTGGTAAACACAGTTTGGCGCTGTAGTGGAAAAGCGTGCTGCCGCTGACATGGAGCTCCATGGAAACTGGCTGCCTCTGCTGATCTACCAAAGGCTAATGTGCTGTGTGAAGATTGTTTTTCCATAAGAAAAACCACGAGGTTACACACAGCAGTTTTGGTCCAGTGGGTCAGACAGTCAGCCAGTCGTTCATTTTTTCTCAGCTGATGTTGTCTCGCTTCTGCCTGTTGATTTAGTTTTATTACCCAGAAAACAGGAGGGTACGCTGCCAACACACACACGCACACACACACACACGCACACACACACACACGCACACACACACACACAAGGTCCAGAAACTGTCCTGCTGACCCTCACTTCTTTCTGGATCTCTACTTACAGAGAACATCCTATCACCACAAAGTCATAGGCTTGATTCCCAAAACTGCCATGAGTTGAAACCCCAACCATGCATACTACTAATGTGCCCATGTGCAAAATATTATATAGAATTATAATTCACAAAAGACAAAGTTTTTCTTGATTTGAAAATCTGTGATTAAGTTACATTTAGTTCCATAAATTGATTGATGATGATGATTTAAGGTTTCAGATAAAATTAAGATGAAGACTCTTGGTGAAGAGCTTCAATTAGTTGGGTGCGTGTTGAATTACCATCATGTCATATTTACATCACCTCACATATAATTCCTTAAAGGTCTTTGTAGTAAACCTCACTGTTTGAATACTGTAGGGAAATTAAATTCCATCCGACCCCTTTCAAACAGGGAGGTCAAAGGTAACGGACAGAACATCGCATTCACTGCCTTGCTTAGAGGCACTTCAGCAGGGCAGTTGCTCCGCAACACAGAGCTAAGCGTCTCGTCTGTAACCCACTTTGTCGACTTCACATCTGTGTCTCTAAATCCTCCTATCAGGGCCGAGTGCAGGGGAAAGTTCAGGTGTGTGTGTGTGTATGTGTGTGTCTGCGTGTGTGTATGTTGGGCCCCCACAGAAAGCCCCTCTTTGTGCCGTGTCGGAGGCAGCCTTCCTAATCAGGGGTCATTACATGAGGTTAGTGCGGGGGTCTCCAGGGAGAGAAGAGGGGATCAGAGCCCAGATTAGACCCAGCCGACCCCTCACCGTCCCTGGGCACCGCAGCGAGGAAACCTGACCCCCTCCCCCCAAACGCACGCACACACACACACACCCCAAAAACCTCTCTCACTCCCCCTCCCTCCATACGGAGGATCCAGGAGACCGATTTACAGGAAAACACTGCACGCACACATACACAAACACACACACAGAGGAAGGTATGCGCCCCGGGGATAAGGGGATAATAGGAGGGAGAGGTAAGTGGCTGATTACCTGAAATGGTCCTGGCACAGAAAGGATAGAGGAAGAGAGAGAGAGAGAGAGAGAGAGAGAGAGAGAGAGAGAGAGAGAGAGAGCGCGTATAAAAGAGAGCGATTAAGACAGAAAAAAGAGACGAGATAAATAAGAGCAGCTTTACTCTGAATCAGTGTAAAGAGACAGTTATCCTCTCTCTCTCTCTCTCTCTCTCTCTCTCTCTCTCTCTCTCTCTCTCTCTCTCTCCCTCTCTCGATGAGTGGAGGAACAGATAGAAGGATAGAGGAGTGGTTCTCATGCACTCGGGTCTCTCTCCCTCTAGCTCTCTTTGAATTAAATGTATATTACATTTGCGTGCTTGTGTGTGTGTGTGTGTGTGTGTGTGTGTGTGTCCTGACCTTTCTCCTCTTGCGGTGGATGTCTCCGATGCTGTTGGCCAGCGAGTTGGGCCCGAGCAGCGCCGAGGTGCTCTGCGGCCAGTCCACCGTCACCAGCGTGTGCTCGCCCATCAGCACTTTGCGCACGTTGTCGGCGCCCGTCACACGGATCAGCGGGCGACCCAGCAGGTGAGTCTTGAACACGTTGCCGTATTTCTGCCGCCGCGACGCGTGGAAGCCTGAACCCTGCGGGGCAAAACACAAAAGAGGCCGGTTAAGAAACAATTGGAAACAAAGGTGTGTGAATGGAAAAGTCTGTGACGTTATAACCATGGCAACACCTTGTAAAAACACAATTTCTTTGGCTACTATACTATCTAACTTAAAGTTTAACTTCATGTAGGAACTTGCAGAGGCGTTAACGTCCGTCCCATGGAGCCATACATCTCCACAGTATCGACTCTGCTCCTGGGAAGTGAACTCCAAATATGCTAAATGCTCCAACCTTCAAAATAAAACAATGTTGCCAAGGAAGTGTCGGAAATAAATGACCTGAAAATTATGAAGTGTTGCTGGCATATCACTTTAAAAGCATAACATCACACACATATACACACACACACACACACACACGATGGCGCAACGAGAAGAAACAAAAGCAGAGACCGAGATGAAGAGACGGACAGGCGGTTAAAAGTCATGAAGTCATGTAGCTTCAGTTGAACGGTGGAATTTCCCTTCAGCAGGAGAGCGACGGAGCGAAGGTGTGTGAGGAGGAAATCCCCCAACACTCCACCCTGTTCCACCCACGCTCACGCCCAACCCGTCCCTCCGGTTGAAGGAGATCCCTTCAAAACTACACCCTCGTCCAACGTCTTTCTCACTGACGACGTCCAACGACTCTGCATTCACATGTCACTCCTGTTCATCAAAGTTGCCACGGTTACAAGCAGATTTTCAGCAAACCAGGCGTGTTTCCTTCAGTAAAAACAATGCAAATCTAATTAAAACAGCTTCAAATGAACAGTTAGAGCTTCCAGATAAACCAGAAAAAGTCCTGTCGACGTCCCGGCGTGATATCTTGCGTGCTGCGGCGTTTCCTCACGACTGATTTTTACGCTGGCTATTAATTGAAAGCAGCCTTTAGGATCTGACCTTCAGTTCAGCTTTGATGTTCACCTCTAAAAGCTCAGAGTAAGTATTTTTCTTTGTGGTTTGGGGCCCAAACAGACTTTTCCCCCCACATGCTAAAAGTTACTGGTGTATTTCCACCAGTCTGGCTCACAGAGCAAACGTAAACGTATACACTTAAGGTAGAGGGTTGCAGATGTTCCAGGAGCCTGGGCGCTCGTCTAACTCAATGAAAACTGATTTAAAGTTGCCTTCAGGTTGTGATAAATGAGGTTAAAGTTCTTCCAAACATTTTCAGCTCGGTGTCTAAATACTGTAAATTTAATTTCTCATCCTAAAGCTCAGAATGATGGAACACACTGTGACGTTTGAGAGATGATCACATGCTGTACCTGTGTTTCTGTTCCAGCATCGGAAGCCCTTTAGATTACTATATATTTGAAATATGCTGTGGAAGTTGTTTTTGTACTTTTGAATAAGTGACTAAACTGTGAGTTATGATGAAAACAAGGAGGTAATGAGGATACGTAGCAGCATCTTTGTATTTTGTCTCAAATAGATGTTGATGTCATCATTATACGACCCTGCTCGCTGGGAACGACGGAGAGGAAATCAAATCTGGGTGAGAATTGGTCAAAAAGAGTCACATTTACGATTCAAACTTGCAAATTGCATCTCATTGTGGGCCGGCAGAAAGAGCCGAGCGGCCCGTCTGGAGCCCCTGAGCCGCGATTTGAGCAGTAAATCCCCCAGAGGAGCGGAGCTGGAGTCGGTTAGCGAGCTGACCTGGGTTCAGCTTTGACGCCGACCTCTGAGCGGCCGGGGTCACGGCGGAGAGGGAGCAAGCCGACCCCACAACTGTAAATGGGCTGTTTGAGTGAAAAAGAACATATATATCAGCCTGGGGGCAGCTTACTGCGTTACACACACACAAGGGAAAACGCACGCAACCGACACATGCCAGTGTGCACACACACTCGCCTAACATACACACTACACTGTCCGATGTGTACAGGTACACACACACGCAATGAATTCTCCCCAAAAATGTCCAAAGTAAACAAACACAAAGAGGCCCAAACTGCAAATTGCCGTGACAACACTAACTGGTTTGACCCCAGTTTACACACGGTAAAAGAGATACATACTGTACACACACACACACACACACACACACACACACACACACAGGCAGTTAACATATAACTATGCAAAAATTTGATGTCATTTTTTGCCGTATTTGTTAGCGTATGTGAAGTATTTTTAGCAAGATAATTTTTTCTCTCTCTCTCCTTCTTTTTCTGACATAAAGAGCGACTGTGCACCTAAACTGACCTGCTGTGAGAGTGTGTGTGTGTGTGAGAGAGAGAGAGAAAGAGGAGTACGTGTTTGTGTAAGTGGCGGTTCAGTAAATTACAGTACATGCATGCGTGTGTGTCTGCGTGCGTGCGTGTGATGCTAATGTTAGCAGGTAGTTTGTTTCCTGTTTGCACCGTTACTTGCCTGCATCTTTGCGGTGTAGCTAGTTAGTAACAAGTATATAAGATCTTTGATACTGGCATTTGTCTCCGGATAGCAGAGTGTGTACGAGGCTTAGCATGTTAAAAAAAAGCAGGTTCGTCCTTCCGATAAAGCGGCGCTCGTTCATTTATCGCTGTTTTATTCGTCCCTGGTTCTCTGCGGTGCTCCATCAGAAATATGTGAAGTGCTTTTGCTCTGACCATCTCTGGGCACAAACTGTTGACCTGAACTGTTTTCACAGCTCCTGTACACTTCCTCTTTGTACTCCAACACACACACATACAGTTGCAGATGGGCCTCTGGAGCCTCTGTGTGTGTGTGTGTGTGTGTGTGTGTGTGTGTGTGTGTGTGTGTGTGTGTGTGTGTGTGTGTGTGTGTGTGTGTGTGTGTGCGTGTGTGTGTTAGAGTGGGGTTGTTTTCCAAGCAACATTTTGCTGCCACATGGATGTAGAGTGGTTTAGTATGTCTGCCTGGCAGGCCTGTTGAGAGACACACACACGCACACACACACACTCACACACACACACACACACACAGTCCACTTAGAAGGGAGTTCCTCAGGCAGTCAGACAAGGCTCCCTTTCACACTCTGTTACCAAGATATACCATCACATTAGGCTGATAGTGTGTGTGTGTGAGTGTGTGTGTGTGTGTATTCCTCTGTAGCTTTATATCTGTTTTCTTTTCAGTCACACATTCAGATCTCAAAATAAATCGACAAAACTATGAAATGTTTTGGGGTGTTTTGAAATCAAAAGTAAAATTTAGGGAAGCACGTTGCCTTCAAAATGTAGGTTTTTGTGTTTCTACAGTGCATAGAAAATGCATATAAAAATGCTGGAATAATGTGTGCATGAAAAAAAGTTACACACACAGATCATTTGAGTGTGTGTGTGTGTGCCAGAGGTGTGGTCTGGATGACATTTTGCTTGAAGGTGAGAAGTGTACCCCCCCTCCCTCCAGGGACCTGAAATCTGGCAAACACACACACACACACACACACACACACACAGAGCAAGCATGGAAAAGCTGTGATGTAATGACGCCACGCTCGTCTTGCAGGAAAATGCGTACATAACCGCACATGCAAATACACACACACACACACACACATGCGCGCACGTAGTCGTCGGGTAGGCAGACGGGCGTCACAAATTCACACACACTCTCCCCCAAACACTGGAGCAAAAGCGTAAACACTCACTAGTTTAGTTTAGCAGAGACCCAGAAACCAAAATTGCTCCCACAACACTGCGCCTGATGTGACCGCAGAGGTCGCAGGCAACAAAACTCTAATGTGAGCTGAGAACCATAAAGAGTTTGCTCTTAATGATGGCAGACGGTAAAATTTTAATGCTTTCTCGTGGACCTGTTACCCTAGCAACCAGGAGGAGTGACTGTGTGAGTGTGTGTGCGTAAAGGGGCACTTTGCTTTTTTCCCAGCGCGGCGCAGAGCTGTAAACGTGAGTAATCCTCCTCAGGGCCTGAAACTCTCTAAATGTCCATCTTTACAAAAACTATGAAACGCCGTTAGTAAAGTTAACGTCTTAATTTGTATTAATTTTATAGTTTATAGATTACAAAAACAGCGACAATATCTCAAAAGCCTGCACGGCCGCAGATTAGAAGAAATGACCGATGCCCGATTTTATGAGTGTGGCCATGCAGTTTGAGAATTGCTCGTGAAGAGACGTCGCCTCGCTGGAAGTGTTTATACGCAAATGTACAGAAGCAAGAGGAGCAAATGATATTATTGTATATGTTTCTGTTTGGTTATGCCTGTGAAATCAGTCCGGATGGGAACATTAACCATACGGATTCTGTTGACGGCACCATAAAGGCACACGGAACATCCTGCAGCTTCACAAAGAACGACTTTAGGGTGGAGACAGAACCTTTATAGACCCTATGGCTGAAATACAGGTAACAAAGATGAGTATTTCACTCCACAACAACCAAACTTTCACTTACTTCTTACTCTTTCATCCTCTGCAGTCAACGCAAAAGCTTTTTTCTACCACAAAAAACAAACTTCACCTTTGTAGAATGTTCACCTCTACATATTTACATGCATCCGTCTCACCTAAATATCTGTTCAATTCACTGTAAAAGACAGCGGCTGCGGCTTTATTAGGCCTGGAATAATATATGGAGTTGCAGGAGGCGCTGGTTTAAGGCTTCAGTTTAAATTAAGATTAAGATGCGGATACAATTATAGATAAATTACGCTACGTAAATGCTAACGGTCAAGCATGTGCGTACGGAGGATAAAAAATAATGTAATGGAACGTCCGTTAAAATGCGTGTGTGTGTCTTCGGTCAGGTCAGGGTCATTCCTGTAACGACGATGTCACTTTCTAAACAGTCACACACACACCCTTTTGATGACGCATTTACACCCTCGCACTGCCAAGGTTTCTAACAAACCCCACCACAATCATACCAGGTCTCATAAAATACCCTTGTTCTCTCTCTCTCTCTCTCTCTCTCTCTCTCTCTCACACACACACACACACACACATCTCACACACACACAGCAGAGCTACCTAGCGCACTGGGCTGTGCTAAAAATACTACCGTCTGTTCTGTTGGGGTTTGGCCTGGGGGCAAACCTGGGCCCGGCTTATAAATGTCGTCTTTGTAGTGCAGTGGAAATGTCCAACAAATGACTCTTTTATTAGGGCAAGACAAAAAAACACGGCTAATTATGTTTACGTAGATCAGCGCCGGGGCTCGCCCAACACACACTGGGGGCAGCGAGAGAGTGTGTGTGACAGGGAGCGTAAAGAAGGAGAAGGTGTGCATATGGAGGGGAGGAAAGGTCACACATGCTTTGGTAACAAGAATGAAGACGAGAGAATTATGGGAAAACAGTAGCAGGAAATGAATTACAGCACAAAGGAGGAAACAAAGTGTCATTTACTGGCGAGAGAGAGAGAAAGAGGAACGGAAAGACCAGACGCTGCATATGATGGTGGGAGGATAAAGTGCCTGAAATGAGTGAAGCGCGAGGGAGTTTGGGGGGATTTACGTAAATCTAAAGTGAGCCTGACGTTTGCGAGGTTGAACCTGTGGAACAGAACTTTTTGGGGGTTATCGTACCGTCAGAGAGCTCTGCTAAACGCAGCTTTGCAGCCAGTCTTGGGTACCATGACGGTCAAATCACCGAAGACGTATTTTTCCGCCTTCGGGATGGCCGAGAGTGTGCAGTTCTGTTTACAGCGGTTTCTCGTTTCACTTCTACATCAGCTACTGTACACAAAGCTAAACCCCCATCTAAACCTTGCTCATCGTTTCCCTCCGCCGGCTTCCTTCACTTACTGGAAAACAAACACGTGGATGAAAGCAAAAGACGCAGAGAGAGACAGAACACGTGTGATGTCATGTCGGACATCAAGCGCGACAGACAGTCTGGACTACGGTCCGCCTGAGACACACAATGATTCACCGTATTTTGTTGTGTGTGCAGCTTTACATCTCCAAAAATAGACAAAACGTCAGCGAGGAAGATGCAGAAGACAGCGAGAGAGTGGAAGACAAAGAGTGAGAAATAAAAAGCCACAGGGAAATGTGCTTTACTACGTGAGAGCCATTCCATTTTAGGCCACGTTTATCGTGTTTTTACAAGAGAATGACCAATAAATTAAGGGAAACAACAGTACTGAGCGCTGAACTGCAACAGCGATGACAAAATACGAAAAAATTGCATGCTGAGTCTTCGAAAATCTTCCGGAAAAAAATCCAAAATGTTTGAAAAAAGAAAGCGGATAAGGATGAATAAACGAGAGGAAACAAGGTCAAAGGCTGTGAGGGAATTCCTTCTCTCTTTTATGCTGTCCATCATTTTGCCACTGCCAGAGATATCAAGGACCCCGTGTGTGTGTGTGTGTGTGCGTGTGTGTGTGTGTGTGTGTGTGTGTTTTTGAATGGTGTGATAGGACCGCGACTTGACAATGCGCCCCGTCACTTTGTTGTCACGCCTCCACATCAGACATACAGAGAAGAAGCAGAAAGAGAGGGTGAGGACGGGAAGGGACGGGGGGGAGCGACAGACTGGGACGAAGAAGAAGGATGAAAGTGAAGAAGATGGAGCGAGAGAAGCAGAAAGAGAACGAGAAAGCGTGAGAGAGCGAGGCGCCAATAAACGGGCGTGGGGGGTGGGGGGGGGTTGAGCACCGAGCGTGGCGGAGGAGGCGGAGAGATGGGAAGGGTGCTCGCTTAAAAAGGGGGATTAAGGGAGAGGGGCTACGGGTAGTTCAGCCAAAAAACGAGAAGAATGAAGGGCGAAAGAGAGAAAGAAAGAGAGAGAGAGAGAGGGTTGGCCCCTGACCCAGGGACATTATAGAAAGGGAGATTATGGTTGTTCAAAACTCTCTAAGCACTCACCCCGGGACCCCAGCTAATACCCTCACACACACACACACCTCAGCTTTCAACACACACACACACACACACACAGTATGTTCATACAAGCACATACAGTCTATAATTCACACACAATGTATGTATATATGCGTAATGGAATTCCTTTAAGCATGTTCACACACTCGGGACATTACACTCTCGCTCCCTCTCTCACATAAACACACACACACACAGACGGCAGAGAGAGGAGGGGCGACTTAGCATCGGGCTCTATACCCGGTCCACGACAAGAGCATTCTCAATAAGGACGGATGGAGGATGAAGGGAGGTAGAGGAGGGAGTCAGGGGGGATGAAGGGCATGTTTGGGGCTTTTTGGGGGCATTTTGGGGTGTTGGAGGGGTGTGTGTGTGTGTGTGTGTGTGTGCAAAGGGGGGTAAAGAGGTATTGAGCCAGGGAGCAGTGTGTTCCCGGGGTGAAAGAGGGGGCAAGCCAGATCTTTGCCAGCACTTCCTGCTAATCTGTAAGAGAGCAGAGGAGGAGGAGGGCGAGGATGAAGGTGGGGACGGAGGGAGAGAGTAAATAGATAGTTTTGCCATTAAGAGCAAAGAGGAAGGAAGAAAGGTGGAAGACAGAAAGGAAACATCCACATCAGGAGCATGTGAAGGGCAAAGGTTAAAGAAGAGGGAGATGAGCAAAGCAAAAAAAGAGAGAAAAGGGAAAAAGACAGAAGACAAACCCATACACACACACACACACACTCCTACCTGCCACACTTGTAGAAGAAGAAAGGGGGCAGGGAAGGAAAGATGGAAAGAATGGAGGAAAAATGAAGAAAGTCAATCAATACGCTTTGTAACGTGATCTGTCTGAGGTCAGTCTGCACACTGCACACTCCATTTGTAACTGCGTGTGTGTGTGCCAAGTAAGGTGTGTGTACATATGTGTGCAGGCATACCGAGCTGTGTGTGTGTGTGTGTGAGAGTGTGTATTATGCGACTCTATCCATGTATGTTCATAGTCTTTCCATTTACGGTGTGTGTGTGTGTGTGTGTGTGTGTATGTGCGTGTGCGTGTGCGTGTGCGTGTGCGTGTGCGTGTGTAACCGCAGCTATGCAGCACACAGCGGGTTGAACCGCGGTAATGGAACCTATAGATGAGCGGACTGTGAGCCACCAGACGCTCACAATCCCCACTCTGTCTGAGCCGCTTAAAGGCACAATCCACCCAAAAACAAAAGCCTCCGCATGTCATAGACGCTACAATGCACTCGGTCGCCACGGACACCATCCACCCAAGCTGAAACGCCATTATCTCCGACGTCAACATAAACATAAATATACGAGATCTCTCTCTGCTCGTCTGAGGTGCGAGCTTGTTCAAAAACGGCGACACAGAAGAAGAAAGGAACGTTCTGATTCGCTAAACCGCTCAGCAGGGAAGGTTCAAAACAAAATGGACCTTCCCCGGAGCGGAGGCGAAAACACGCGTCGGCCATTTTAGTGTCGACTCGTGCAGAGAAGCTGCGGTAGCTTTTGTGTCGGATTGTAGGGAAATCAGACAACAGAACTGTTCACGGTCTAACAAAACCCGTCTGGTCGCTTGACGGCTAGATGGTTGCAAAGGTAGACTCTAATGGTTAAACTCGTGTTTAAACGCGTTCGCTGTGTCAGGCTTAGGTGGCCGTTTGCCAACTAGCTGCTAGGTGCTATATGGTAACAATTTATTTACAAAATTTAAAAAAATATATACGTTGTCTCATAACCTTGTGGCTTAAATGTTCAGTGGCGTTTTCACTTCAAAGTTCAAAGTTGAAATCCTCAGCTGTTGTGGTGATTTTTAGAGAAGCCTTCAATATTTGCAGACGAAAGGAAGGCGTTCTAAAGATTCTGGCAAAGTGCTGCTATGGATAATGCAATCAAAAGTGTGTTAGACAGAACTAGTAAAAGCGAAGAGTAATACTAAACCGCAGCCTTTAATTCCCTAAGAGAGTCGCTAAAATTATGAAATGTCTTTAGATTTCACCTGAAAATAGAAATCATGCGGCAAAGCTGTGGGGCCGGAGAAACTAGAGAGAGAGAGCGAAAGAGAGCCAGACATACAGGTGAAGAAGAGGAGGAGGGAGAGAGAGAGCTGTCATCGCTGTGTGTGTGTGAGACGTCTTGGCCTTAAGGGCCGTTATTACTCTGCCCACCGTCATTTACAC
Organism: Genypterus blacodes; assembly: GCF_046128005.1. Taxonomy (NCBI): domain Eukaryota; kingdom Metazoa; phylum Chordata; class Actinopteri; order Ophidiiformes; family Ophidiidae; genus Genypterus; species Genypterus blacodes. Next base: position 60,155 of record NW_027467053.1, on the reverse strand, counting down.
TTCATCACTGAAAACAGACAGAAGAAGACAGCGTGTGTGTGTGTGTGGGTGTGTATAAGTGTGTGTATGGGGTAAAACTGAGATAACATTCTGACCCTCTCTACTGTGTGTGTTGGTGTGTGTATGTGTGCTCTGTGTTCTTTTACTGGCTCAGGCTCATTCACAAACATAATCACACAGCACACACAAACACACCGTACAGTCTCCGTCTCTGTGCCATGGATTCATTTCCTTTGGTCTGACCCAGATTCAGCCCGTCTGCACCACATGTGCAGCCACACTGTGCAAGCGTGTGTGTGTGTGTGTGTGTGTGTGTGTGTGTGTGTGTGTGTGTGTGTGTGTGAGATGTCAGGACAGGAGAAACTGTACCCGTTGGAGCGGATAGGTTTTCCCCGTCGACTGGGAACGACATCAGGGGAAGTCTGAGCCTCTGTGTCAATATCGATTTTGTCAAACTAGCCTTGAGGCTTCACGGTGACGACTCGACCAGGACGTCTAAAAATGTTTTCGCAGCATGAAAGTCGACAGTTATGACGCTAAAAATGCACAACCCCAAACAAAAGTTGTTTTGATTTCGCTTGGTTTTACTAACTTATCCTAAAATCGCTCTTGGAGACTTCGCACTGTTGCGCCCTCCACTGGCAGAAGGATATCACTGCTATTTGCAGTTTTGACACCATTCCCCAGAAAATTTCGGTAAACTGGCGCATAAACTATTTCATAAATTAACCATTTCAATGAAACCGTAATGAAAAATATTGGTGAACGAAAATAATTCAGTGTGACATTAACTTCGGGAAACTCTGCAGTTGCTTTTCTTGTGGCAATTTGATGAAAACAGAGATTCTTCGCATTAATGCAACAAAAAATGCAGGCATTGTTGTAAAATTGTGGGCGTTTTTCTGGGCGAGAATTTTCTGCTCTCATTCAATTTATAACTAATGCTCAGCGGCGCCTCCCTCAGGGGAACATGTTGACATTAAAACCTCTGTGTGTGTATGTGGGGGGGTGCATAAACGTGGACACCCGAGCTCAGTGTGTGTGTGTGCACCTGTACGCATGGAAAGTGTGTGTACATGAAGTATGCGTGTGTAGCTAACGTGTGTTTAAACATGCATATGTGTGTGTGTGTGTGTGTGTGTGTGTGTGTGTGTGTGTGTGTGTGTGTGTGTGTGTGTGTGTGTGTGTGTGTGTGTGCGTGTGTGTGTCCTTGCACGGTAGCGCTCCGGCTTGGCACCGCCGCGTCACAACGCTCCAGCTCCTAATGAAAGCAGACAGCAGTTTGGCAGCGCCGCCGTGAAACTATTTCTAAGTGCAGATCCTCTTTAAACGGATCAATCACGCAAATGCGCTGCTGCTGCTGCCCGTGTGTGTGGAGGCAAAAATATACTGTACGGGTGTGTGTACAAAGAGAGAGAGAGAGAGAGAGACAGAGAGACAGAGAGACAGAGAGAGAGTGTGTTTATGTAAGAAACCTAGAGGAGCGATGGAAAGAACAAGTGAATACAGGAAGAAGGAGAAAAGAATGAAAAGTTCCTTTGCTCTCTAGTTGATTTGATTCTAGACTGAAAATCATGATGCAGTGACGTTAGCCTGAGGACACACTGTACTCTCTCACACACACAGACACACACAGACACACACACACACACCCAGGACTCCCCCGTGTTTAGACACCTCTCGGAGCCAGAGGGCGGAGCGTTGTGCTTCATTTAGCATCAAACACATTCACAAACACATTGAGCGGGTGAAGCAGCATCTCGTTTCCCAGGACGCGTCCCCTCAGGGCGCTCGGTCTGAGGCCTGCAAAGACTTTATCCGAGCTCTCATCTCGCTGCGCCGGACCTGTGTTTGTTTACAGGACGAGTAGAGGCGATTCCAAGCAACCCGTACAAAGGACACTGACATCCTTTGAGTTAATTGTCTTCGTTATCACATCAGGGAAGAAATAAAAAGTGATTGTTGTTGGACACACAGACGAGCTAAGCGAGTGTGACGCACACAGCTCAAGTCTCTACGTGCTGAATCTCTTTGGACTTTGGAATCTCTTTCACTTTAAAAACTTGAGAGCTGTGGTTTGTCCCGACTCAAACACGTCGCCCTCTGCGGCCTTTGGCGTCTGTCGACCCCCCTGACCCCGGGCGTCTTGAGAGAGTCAACTCGTCCGCGAGCTCGTCTGCTACGTCGTCTCCACCAGCAGCCAAGCGACAGACTAGCAGCCGAGATGCAAAACGGCATCTGTGCGATCAGATCTCCATCGCTGTCCGTCTCACTTTTCCCCAGTGCCAGAGATCACCAGGTTGAAACCCAACATGTCCTCGTCTCTCTGTACTTATGAGGACCTTCATTCATTTTTAACTCCCTTGCTTGTGAGGACATTTGGTCCTCACAAGTCCAGACACAAACACACACTCGCGGGCCTTTTATTCCCCTCTCTGACTGACGTACCCCCCCCTCCCTCACCATAAACTTGGCAGTGATCCTCGGTTGCATTCCGGGAACGCGTCTCGCCCGGTGTCAGATGTAACGGAGAGGAGCACGGCGAGTTCAAGCCCCGCACGCGGCCAACGTGCCTCCGCTCGTCGAGCCCCTGCTCCCCCCCACGCTCCTCTGTTTGAGGTTTCTCTCTTTCTAATCACCCTCCCCCCATTCTCTCTCTCTCTGTTGCTTTCTTTATTTTTTCCCCCTCTCTCTCTCTCTCTCTCTCTCTCTCTCCCCCCAACCCCCCTCTCCCTCAGCGTGCTCCTGGGAGCCATCAGTTTGCGCTGACAACCGCTGCTTAGTAGCGGGACTCGCGTGCAGCCCGGCAGGGTCAAGCTACAAGGCTGACGCTTTTTTCTCATGGAAAACTAATGGCCAGTATCCCTTTCCCCCCTCTTTGGTCAACTTTCCCTCTCCCTCTCTCTCTCTCTACCCATTTCTTTCTCAGTGGGTCTAAACACAAACACCAACACATTCACAATCTCTCTGAATGCAAGAAAGGCATGCTGGGAGCTTAGGTTTCTTATTTAGAGTTTGAGTTGAGAGTTGACAGGGCAGCGTCTCACCAAACCCACGACCTAAATGTGCCACAAAAGGACTCAAGCGCTCGACTACTACAAACTCCATTATACCAGTGGAGGTCCTGCAATCAAGATTCCTCCCAAGTAGACACAGATTAGTGATTCAATGTACTGCAGTGTGACAGGTTAGAGTAGTTATTGTGAGGTGAAGTTACTGACAGTGACAGAATTGGAGATGTGAGGTTTTTATCCAAAGGTCTGCAGGTTAAACAAGGTGAGACGCGAACCATCTAACATCACGCTGCAACCAAAGCCCAACTGTCTAATAAACATATTGACGTAGAACAAACACAAGATCCTGTACTACAAAATCAGAAATACTGGGTTAAATGTACTTCTTGTGTAGTTTAAGCGGCGTGTCCCATGATACAGCAAGCTGGGAGTCTGGGAGTTTTCTATCTCATCCAAGTTCAGCCCACAGGGAGCAGAGCTGACCTACTGTGAGGAGAAGAGAGATGAAGAGGAGGAGGAACAGGAAGAGAGTAGGTGTGCACTTTACCCTAAGCTTTACCCTTCACCTCTCTGTCTCCCCCTCTATGGGCAAAACATCAACACCAAACTGCCTCCCTCAGTATGTGAGTATGAATGAATCCATTAAACCTTACAGTACTCAGTTGACTAACAGGAGCTCCTGAACTCTCTCTCTCTCTGCTCTGATGAGTCTCCCCCCTGTCACTCATTGCCGCCGCAGCAGATAGGACCGATAGCCTATCAGCCTGACTCTGGCTCGACCCCGGCGCGCAGGGGAGGAACCCGGGAGCCGCCGGGCCGAGCCGCCGGCCGGAGCCGCAGCGCTCCCGTCCGCGATAAGACGCTGATCCGATCGCCACACGGAGCGAGATTACACGGCCATAAACTAATCAAAAGAGGAGCGAAAGTCTTTGATGCGCGCGTGTGTGTGTCTGTGTGTGTGTGTGTGTGTGTGTGTGTGTGTGTGTGTGTGTGTGTGTGTGTGTGTGTGCGGGAGCCTCTGTGTCCGTTCCAGGCGCGCAGGCTGAGGGGCGCAGTTCGGTGATAAAGCGGCTCAGACTTTATGGTCACATTCAGTCGCGCCGCGCTCATTGAAGTTGCGTGAGGATGGAGTGTGCGCAGGAAGAGCGCAAAGCGGCGCGTTTCTGCTTTGATTTGGTCTCATTGGAGCGTGGAGCGCACAACGTTTAGTGAATAACGCAACAACGCAACATAATGCACGACTGATCGAATGAAACATTATTGCCAATATAATGATCAGCAGACTAATGCATCACTGGGGGTGAAATGAAGCCAGAGATCCGACACACACACACACACACACACACACACTAAACCCAGTGAAAAAAAAGTATACAAGTATGACGAAGGAACGTGGAAAGATTTGGAAAAGTTGGAAAAATAAATCAATCAAAAGCTCGTAAACATGAAACGCGTCCTGTAGGTCTTAAAGCTCCGCGCAGACACGCTGACCCCGCAGGCACCGGGTCGCGCTCCAACCCCTCCCCGCCCCGAGGACGCACTTACCTGCAGGAGCCAGTGGCACGTCTCGCCGATGAAGGGGAAGCCCATGGAACCTTTTGGCATCGGCAGCTTGCAGTTCTTATCCCGGGTGGCGGTCCACCGGAGCTGCCACAGCTGCTGGGACACGACGAGCAGCAGCGCCATGGACACCAGGCAGGCGGCCAGCGTGGCCAGAGCCGAGACCAGGTCGAAACTGTCGAACAGCATGATGACGAGAGCCCGGCGGTCCTCTGGAGTTTGGAGGCGGCGGCGACGAGAGTCAAAGCGGCGCTGAAAGCTCGTAGTGATTATGGATCTCTGGGTGGATTTATTGGAGTCTTATATGTTTTTACACACTTTTCTTTTCTTTTTTTGAAAGTGCAGCGCTGCTTTTTACGCACGCCAACGCGCCGCGGGGGTGACAAGAGGCGGCTGTGTTGAATGAATGGAGTGTTTAGGACTTTCACACAGACTGGACCCTCTATCTGAAACAGTCACAAAGTGGCGTTTCTGTGCTTGGAGAGGGGAAAAAGTGCAATCGGAGGTGTGTGTGATGAGCAGGAGATGCTACAGGTGAGCTGCGTGTCCACCAGCTTCACCGTCACGCTGCAGCCTGCTGGAGTGAAAAAGATGAAGAAGTCATTAAAACGCAGGCAGCTTGTCTGGTTTAAGCGCTGGGGACTGTCCTGATGTTTGACATCTCATCTTGCTCTCGTATATGTCAGGGACTCGAGCGCAGCTTGGGACCCGCCGGAGGAACGCAGAGTCTCAGGAGCCGGACGGAGCGGAACACGTGGAAAAAGCGGCGGAAAGAACAAGAGCTGCACTTTGAAAAAAGCTCTATGGAGATGGAAAGATGGAAAACTGACACTCTTCTTCCAGGAACGGCGTCTCTCTCCTCCAAAAAAAAATGAAAAGTTTTAATCTCTCTGGAGCAAACAAACAAAGTGTGGCTGCTCACAACAAAGAGCTTTAGATCCGTGAAGGTGGAGGAGTGAAGAGGTGAAGCGGAGATGCTCCTTCTCCTTCTCTGTGTACCTTTCTGTTTGCGCTCCTCACACACACTCTCTCACCCTCTCGCTCCGCTGGCCGTCTATACAAGTCTCCCTCAGTGCGTGTGTGTACGTGTGTGTGGATGCGTGCGTAAAGTGGAGTGTGTGTGCGTCAAGCCTGAAGCACCAAGGAGTGTTTATATAGTGCGGAGGCAACTGGAAGGCGAATAGGCGGCCAAGGGCTCCCGTCGCCCCCTCCAACCCCACCCCACCTCACTGCGCGTCGGCTAGTGAGGGAGAGACTCCCCTCCCCTTCTCCTCCTCATCTTCCTCCCCCTTCCTCCCTCTCTTCCAATCCCACCTCTTTCAGCTCCTGCAGGGAGTCAGGGAGTCCCCCCTCGCTCCCCCTCTCTCCTCCTCCAACCCCTCCTCCTTCAGCTCCTGGAGGAACCCCACTCCTCCTCCTCCTCCTCCTCCCCCTCCCCCTCCTCCTTCCCTTCCTCCCGTCCTCCGTCCCGCTCCTCACAGAAGGAGGGTGGTGGTGGTGTAAAGTGAGCGGCAAGCGGCGCAAGAGGAGAGGAGGCTTGGAGCGTGCTGGGGCTGGCAGAGCGCCAGAGAGAAAGAGAGGGGGAGAGAGAGGGAGAGAAAGAGAGGGGGGAGAGAGAGGGTTGGGGGAGAGAATGAAAGAGAGAGGGTCACTTTTATGATTCCAGCGTCTCCGTGCAGGACGAGCGCAAACTTCAACCAATCACCTGCTGAGTGAGTCAACACCGGGTCTGACCTGATGGAGGCATTTATTCAGTGGGATTAAACCCAAACACGTTGATGTATGTTACTCTAATTATTAGGCTTACTGACGGCGCGTTCGTCCCGCTCTGAGCGCTCCGCTATACGGCCATTACGCACGGGGACACACGGCGCGTAAAGGCGACGTGCCCAAACTTCCCCTTCTTCCATCAGCCCGTTTACTCAAGGGGTTCGGTCCTGGCCCCCCAAGCTCTCATCTCATCGGACCCTCGCGCATCTCGTTTGTTTGTGGGTTTGTGTGTGTGTGAGAGAGAGAGAGAGAGAGAGAGAGAGAGAGAGAGAGAGGGAGAGAGAGAGAGAGAGAGAGAGCCTGGAAACGGTTTAGGAGACTTAGAGCTGACCCATAACCCATCACTAGGCACATGATTGAATGCTTTGCCCTGCACCGTTTATCCGGGGTAATTTGAAGCCTTGCTCAAGGGCACTCGGCAACGGAAGATTTCTCATAAATGTTCAGGGATTTGACCTGGTAATATCACACAGATAGATGTTAGGTGAAGTTTCCATGTCTCCTCCCCATCTCACTCCTCTCAGATTGAACTCAAAAAAAGGTCACAGGTTCAACTCCGGCTATCTGCCGCACGTGTCCTTGCCTGAGTGCCCTTCGGCATGGCTCCAGCGCCTCAGCCTCCTCGCTCTTCGCGTCCTTAAGCAGCCAAACGGGCGCAGGCACGCCACCTCCGCTCCGACAGGGACTGGCTTCAATTAGGTCCTCTGCTTGTGATCATGGATATTAGCATCCGTTATGCAACACAGAGGCAAGCCTGGAGAGACCCTGACCCCAGCTGTGAGACACACACACACACACACACACACACACACACACACACACACACTCTTTCTTTCATCTCCTCCCTCCGTTTTCTCCCTTTCACCACTTTTCATCTACGTCTTTTTTTCCACCTCATCCTCCGCTTCTTTCTCCATCCATCCATCCTCCTCTTCCTCCGCTCATCACCCCTTTCGCTCCCTTCCTCGCCCGATCTCTCCCGTTTAATACTTCACACTCGTTTCCTGATGGCGGCTCAATGCTGCCGCCTAGCGGAGAGAAAACACATGGCAGCCGGCCAGGAAGCAGGGAGGAGAGAAGGAAAGAGAGGGAGAGAGATGAGGGGATGAAGAGGAGGAAGAGAGAGGGAGGATGAGGGTTTAGATTTCATGTTATTTCCCACAGATCTGACCTTAATCTGACTCCAGTTCAAACTAACGGCTTGAAACTCATCACCAGATGATGAACGCCATAAAATGAGTGAATCAACCGTTCACATCCATGTAACTGCTTAGTGCTGCATTTCTCAGGCTGCCAACGTGAGTCAGAACCTCACAGACACACACACACACACACACACACACACCCTCTATCACTTCCTTGTTTTAGCTCAAAAGCTGATGGAGCGTGATAGAAACATATGGATTAAATAATATAAGACACACGGCACGGCCTCCATCAGCCAGGACACACACACGTACAGACCGCACGCCTCAGTAAAGGTGTGTTTGCTTCCTCACTGACCTGTGGATTAAACAGGCACTATGGAAAAAATCCGGCAGAAAAACTAGGCAACCGTACAATCGGCGTACAGAGGCCCGTTTACATGCCAGAGTCACGGCTTAGGCAAAGGCTTTGAAAGCGTTGCAAAAGACGAGCGCATGAAACGATCAGGTCGGAGAAGGCCAGAGGCAAAGTTTAAGTACTGAGGTCAAAAGGTGAAAGCGACGGCCAAGCTTAGATGACTCGGTAACTTTTGAGCATTTGTATATCGCTGAAAACTCCAGTGACGGTCCAATCAAATGAGTCTGTAGTGTGCCTATAGGCAACGCTACATTAAACAGCAGAGGGGTCAGAGGTCAGGTGAGCTCTGCCTCAAAAAGTAAATCTGCTGCTTTCTGATCTGATCTGAAAACTTTGTGTTGCGGTCGTGACTTCAGTCTCAACTCTTTCTCACACACACACACACAGACACAGAGACACACACACACACACACACACACACAGAGTGCCGGCCCCGGCTCAAAATGCTCCACTGGAGCCGTGGGCCACTTCATCCTCTCCATTTAAAGGTCGCGACCTCTCGTATAATGCATCAGACGCCGGCTCTTTCCATTCCAGGTCAGGGAAGGAAGATTTGGCGGCGCTTAGCCCGTTAACACCGTTATGTGTGTAAGTTAGATAATTACCGCTCTCGAGTGTGTGTGTTCCTTTGTATAAACAAAGACGCCTTATCTTTACATTCCTCAGAAATGTCCATTTAAGCTTTTAACACTTTACCTAAACACACACACACACACGTACTAGCCTACCTCATTTACCCTAAGTGTATGAGAGAGAGAGAGTGTGTGTGTGTGTGTGACTGTATGATGATCTGTGTGAGTTTTGTTATTGAGCACATTTTCAATTTCCTCCGACCCTGGAACGACCTTTCACAGCCGAGGTGTTTAGGTTAGGCTTTACACGGCTTAGTGGGACGCAGGAAGCCAACACACACACACACACACACACACCGCTGGCAACCTGTGCTACATTACATTGTTTCTGTCATATGTCAACAAACAATGACCTCATCACCTACTACTGGGAACATCAGCCTCTCTCATCCTCTTTCATCCAGTCTCACACACACTTCATCACCATTAAGTGCGTCTCATTCTCTGTGTGTCGAGTGTCTGCATGCGGCCAGCCTGCATCAGTCGTCACGGTGACATGTGTCATAAACGGTAAATCGAGCATCTCTTTCTCATTAAAAGTGCGACAAATGTTGCAAGCAAAACTTCTAAAAACAGAATCCCAACTAAAAACCCGGACGCCATAAACGACAAACGGCGCCCTCGCCTGTTTCCCAGATGTCTGCGCTCGCATTTATTCCATTGAAAGGAAAAGTAAAGGCAGAAGCGTCGGGGAAAGGAGCGAGGGAATGTGCTCTGGATTTGATCCCCACAGGATGTGAGGTCGGCAACTCAGCGTGGTTAAAGAAGGGCAGAATTTCATGAGGATTTCTTGAACTAATTAAGTACAAAGCTTCCTGCTTATGGGAAAAGTTGTGAGTAAAAGTGGGATGTGGCTTTGATGGTTTGAGCAAAACGACTTCATTAAAGCTTCACTCGGGCCAAAACAACAGCGTCTCTGGGGGGGACAGAGGGGAGGAGGAGGAGGAGGAGGAGGAGATGTCAGTGATGTTCCTGTGGTGGCCCTGGTTGTCGGTAAAGACACAGGTTGGCGGAAGTGAAATACAAAACACCACCACCAGCTTCCTCGACCTTGTATCACCTTTACAGCATCAAAAGCCCTTATTGTTTAACCTCACGCCCCTCCAGCCTGCTCAGATGCCACTGTTTGCTCTACATGTCCCTCTAACATGTTCAGATGCCTCTCTGGGTGGCCCAAGCGCTGCAGTCAATGCACCAAATGCCCCTATGGGTCACACAAGTACCCAAACACCCTTTTGTTTGGCTCATGTGGTCTGACAGTCAGCCTGGCTGCACCTCTGGCCCCCCTTTATTCAACTAATTGCCCCTTGTCCAGCTCAGATGCTTCCCCTCTCACTGTCCTAAGTGTCCCTCAGCAAAGCAGCAAAGCTCCATGTCCTTTGAGTCAATAACCAGATGCACTGCATATCACACAGGACGATCGGTTCCTTAATGTGGGCAGAGTCATAGACAGAACGCTCCTGAACTTAATTTGGGTCTCAGTGCGTGAGAACAGGACGGTCGTGACGCGATGCGATGACCAACGGCGAGTCTACAAGTAAGACAGAGAGGCGCCGCTTTTGTCCTGAGTCATGCCACCAAAACCGTCTTTTACAGAATAATGGGAACCGTCACACACTCGTGCCAAGTTAAGAATGTGTGTGTGTGTGTGTGTGTGTGTGTGTGTGTGTTAGAGCGAGACGGAGAAGAGAGAACGGGCCTCATCAGTTGTTGTGTGACGTGTGACATGACATTTTCCTCCTTCTCTCCTTTTCCTTCTTCCTCCCTCTTTCTTCCTTTCTCTCTCTCTCTCTCTCTCTCTTTCAGTCTCTGTTGTTCGTCGTGTTTACAGGTAAAGTGTGGGGTGTCAATGTTCCCATGACGACAGACACAAAACACATCATGAGGTCAGACTGTCTCTGTCTCTGTCTGTCTCTCTCTATCTCACATACACAACATAAATACACACATAGCTTAGTATGTGTCATTAAAGAGTGTGTTTTACGATTTGCTGAACACGCATTGTGTGTGTGTGTGTGTGTATGTGTCCTTGGACATCCTAGAATCATTCTGCCGCAAGTAAGTGAAGAAGTAATAAAGACATCTGGATCCTGTGACTCAGATGTGTGACACCTCTAGAGAGGAAATGCATCCAGTGAGACAAAACACTAAACCCCCGGAAAGCTCAATCCTGATTTGTCCTTTGGGTCTGTGTCACACCGTGAGACACACACACACATTGAGCATGAGGCTCGGCATGTTTGCACTCAGCGTGCACAGCGTTGGCTTCAGCAAGCACTTCAAGCCTCTTAAGCGCCTCCACATGAAGCAAGAAGTTTAGTTAGATACAACTGTGTTCCCCTTCCACTAACCACTAACTGTGACCTTTGACCCTTTAGGGTTAGACGCTTTAGGTTGCGTCACATGTACATGCACATATCGCCCCAGCTGCATTCAGCCCAGACTTGACTGTGATATAAAAGAAATGGCCGAGTCCAATCTGTTAATCAGTGTGCGGTTGATTTCCCAGAAATCCAAACAAAAATCAATTAGTCAGAATCCCAGCTGCGTCGCAAAAACCTCCCTCCCTCCATTTCCCAAATTTCCCCCCGAGACGTCTGTATCGAATCAGATCTAAAACGCCAATTACAGTAATGCTGCCCGCCACTAACCTTTTTTACACACACACACACACACACACACACACACACACACACACACACACACACACACACACACACACACACACACACACACACACACACACACACAAATGAATTTGCTGGTTAGACCGCAGCTATTTGGGGGAAATATCTGTCAAAATATCCGCAGATAGAAATGCAAAGGAGAGAGAGACAGAAAGTGGAGAGATGAAGAATTAAGAAGTTCAAGCATGGAGGGAAGCATGGAGGGATGGGACCACAGGCTTTACCGTGTTTTGGAAGATCTGTGGTGCGTTTAAGTGAAACGGGGAAAAATCTAAACAATCTATATTGAAACTAAAGCATTAAAGAGTAAATAACAATGAGAAAAATATAAAGTGAAGGACAGAGAGAAAAAGTTAAGAGAAAAGCTTCTGAACTTAAAAAGGTTCAGAAGCAAGAAAGTGAAAGTCACACACACACACACACACACCCACACAGAGTTTGTGTTTCTGTAACCTTTGACCCTGCAGACTCATCAATAACCGGGAGGTGCGGAGAAGTGTGTGTGCTGTCTCATCCATCTTCATTAGCCCTTCTGTGTGTGTGTGTGTGTGTGTGTGTGTGTGTGTGTGTGTCTGTGTCTGTGTCTGTGAGCAGCAGCGGTTCTGAAGTTTTGACTTTAGGCACTTAGAAATTAATTTCTTTCCCGGTGCAATGACGAGAAACTGGAGGTCAAAGGTCACTCAATTTTCTATTTTTCACTTTCTCACACACAATCTATACATAGCACCAACATTTGACTATCACTCCATTTCATCAATCACTTTTCTCTGTCCTCTGTATGTGGCGGAAGGAATGAAATGAACTACACACACTAACACACACACACACACACACACACACACACACACACACACACACACACACGCACACGCACACAGAAAGGTGCAAAAAACACAATGAAGATGAACAGTTTGTGCCAACAGCAGATGAGCAAGTGTGTGTTTGTGAGTGCATGTATGCATGTATCTGTGTGTGTGTGGTCTGTCACACTGTGACGTCACTGACCTCTCGTAAACCTGGGTCGACCTTGGACGACCTTTAACCTCAGCAGGTCATGGCAGAATCTGAAGTGGCTGGAATAAAACCAGAGAGAGTCAATCACACCAAAAACATGAGCAGCTTCAGAAGGTTTAACACAGTCGCTCATAAATACTGTGTGTGTGTGTGTGTGTGTGGCTCCCAGCCGCTCACGTCTGGCAAAAAAAAGAGAGAAAAAGACAAAAGACAGCGAAGGAAACGAGCAGATTTGTTTTATTGGCGTGTGAGCGTGTGTGTGTATTTCATTTCATTATTACTCCTCTGACAGCGGCGTGTCTCACATTCATGTGGTCTGGCAAAGTGTGAAAAGAAACAGATCACACACACTCACATACACTCGCACTCACAATCTGTTATCACACTGTAACACATCTTGTAGCACTCACCAAAACACGGCAAGGCAACCAATGTGTTCGCTCACACTGGAGTTGCGTGACTATACCCAATAAAGAGGGACACACACACACACACAGACACTCACACCAATTTTCCCAGTTTGTTAGGGTAATAATTTCCTTTGGTGTCATGTACAAGCGTTAATCTAAAAGTCTTCCTCTGCACTCGTTTGGTTGTGGCGTTCTCAAGAAACATAATTCTTCATTTTCCTGCTGGAGGCGAGAACCAATGACGGGAGACAAACCGGGCAGCAAAAAAGAAGCAGCAGCAGCAACAAGTGAGGAGTGACCAGAGCAGATCACAGGGTCCATCCACGTTTCCTCTGCCTTTCCCAGATGGAAGGTGGAGGCTGTTGAGGAAGTCCAAGCTTGAACAGAGGAGAAAGAACCAAAGGAAAGAAAAAGGAAAGAGGCAAAGCGCTCCGCTGCTCCCCCCCCCTACACACACACACACTCTCTCCCTCACACACACACCTTGTTAATCACGTCCCTCACACCAGAAGCTCCTGCTGTCAGAGAGGTCAAAGGTCACTGAGATGACAGACAGAGGATGAGTTTTACCTTTGACAGCTGTCATCACGTTTAGAAAATTAGAACCAGACATTACTAATACAATAAACAATAAATTAATAATAAAATAAAAGTTGAAGTAATAAGCAGGATACTTTTGTAAAAATGACATTTCATATATCTGTAAAGATTTGCTTCAATCAGTGGTAGTACATGAACACAGAATCATTACTTTAGTAAATGCACACCAAATAAAAAAATACTGAAAACTGAGCCACAGCTGAGATCACATCTCCATGGTAACAGGAATGGCCAATAATCAACAGCAGAGACCAAAACATTTTCAACTCTTTTATTTTTTATTTGACATTTTGTCTGCTGCAGCTTTATTAGTGAGTGACTTTGTTTGGTTCGTTAGTGGTTTAATAGTCGCCAACATTTCTACTTACAACATAAAACACAGCAGCGACACCGGCTGCAACGAGAGGACGCCCAACAACGCGTACAGAGTCGCCGGTTTGAATCCCTTAAGTAGTAATAACTTGTAATGCGCCCATGAGCGGAACACTGACATATGTCCAAATGAGTCCGTTTGGATGCTAGACGAGCGGTGCTACTCCAATATTGGATTGCGTAGGATTGAATACGTGACGGCTGAACTCAAATTCCACCTTAAAAAACGACACACCGTTCTACTCGACGGTGTGAACAGAGATGGCAGCCAGCGAGACGACCAGGAAAGATGCAGAGACCTTGGAAGACCGCTGAGAACACCGTCTATTATACGACAGACACAATGCGTAGAATAAGGCCGGTATGAAGTCGCTTAAGGGGAACAAGGGGATGTGCGTCGCCGTGGCGTCCAAACACAGTGGCGACTGTTGCTTAATTGGCAGGAGAGAAAACACAGCAAAGGCACATTCAGTAACGACGGCCCCGATCCCTTACAAACACCCACAATGATACACAGCTGGGGATGGATGGTAACACTCACACACACGCGCGCACGCACACACGCAAAATGAACAAGTGTACACAAACGCACACACAGAAATCAAACACGTCGATAGTGTTTCCTCCTCCAGCGAATGGAAGACTGCAATTCCCTTTCTGACAGCTTTAATCCCTTTACAAAGCGGCAGGACCACACACACACACACACACACACACACACACACACACACACACACACACACACACACACACACACACACACACACACACCAATCACACACAATCACACACACACACACACACACACAGCTGCTTTTATTGCACCCGAGTCCAAGAAATAAGTAACGTAAAAAAAGTAACATAAAGCGAGTAGATTCCCATATTAGTCAGAATAATAATCTCATATATGTAATTTAGTGCTGTGCTTCACCTAAATAAAAACATTTGTAATCCACGGGCGCGCAAACACGCACGTAAATCCACAAAAATCCTGCGCACACTCTTGCAGAGCTTGGCATAAATTATGGAAGACATTAAGGTGTGTGTGCTTGGCATTAGTACAATGGTTCTATACATATTAGTCGTTCTAACTGGCACATCCAGCCAAATAAAAGGAAAATTAATCACTTTACAGGTTGTAGCGGTTGCCAGATTAGGGCAAAACCCCCCCTCTGTAAGACTCACTTCGAGATTTCTATGCTCGCCTAATTTAAGATCAGGCATCAGGAGAGGGGAGAAGGTTGCCAGATCTGAGCAGTGTTGTTCATTCAAGTGTTAACAGGTTGTAGCGGGAGGGGGGATGGGATGCCATGTTGGGCTGAAACCCTCCCGCTGGGGTAACATTCATTTAATCAGCTACCTTCATCTCCCTTTTCCCCCCCAGAGCCGCCCTGTTGTTTTCAGTGCTTTCTGGCTGCGGTGCAGCGGCTGGCAACCTGAATCGGAAGACGATGAGATGACCGCGGCGACGATCGACTATTGGCTAAAAGTCATTGTGCTGCAGGGCGGAAGACAGGAGAGGAAACCATAGAGGTGAGCAGGAACATGGAAAAAGGGACAAATTTTGCGCAGCATTCCCACTGGAATTGACTGAAACATTCCCACTCAAATCTAACCCCCCCCTGCAATGCTACAATTACACACGACAATAATAAGAATGCTGACAAATTCGGACAGCAACACTGCAGCTCAAAGGAGAAACCAGGAGAGGACTTCAGGTTGTTCACTTCCTCGGCTTCAACCAATTAGATCACAAGGTTTAGATTCAGGGGTGTGGCCGCGAGTTTGGAAGAGGGCGTCCATGGAACAGCCTAAACTACTTAGCAATCGGCAGGTTGAGGATATAAAAGCAAACAATGAGATGTCTCAGATGGAAGTGATTACCAATCAGATAGCAGTCGAAGATAGCATATGACAGGACGAGCAGATTAGCCAATCAGATTGCAGAGAGTCTGAAATCCAATGAGCTCGCCGCAGAGATGTTTCCCTCTTAAAACTTGTTTTGCATGGTTAATGTGTTTGTTGTTGTTAGTCAGAGTCCAATGTTAGCGTGCATAGATCAACCAAGGAGAATTGCGTTTTTTGTAGACTTTTTTTTAGCCAATGGGATGCCGGAAGTGAGCTTGCTGGCCAATCAGGCGGCTCCCTCTACGAGTGGTGCTGTGCGATGAGGTTGCGTAGCTGTTTGACAACGGTGTCGATGAGTTTCTGTCTGTCCCTGTCCGTCTTCCTGAACTGGGCGAAGACGTTGTTCTTCCTTCCCGTCTCCCTCATCCTGGAGAGGGAGAGACGGAGAGACAGAGACAATGAGGAAGAGTGCACAGAGCGGGAAGAGGAGCGACGGAGCGGAAGCAGAGAGGGTGATGTGAGGAGAGGACGAAGAGGAAGAAAGTGGAGAGGGACAGGAAAATAAGGAGGACGAAAAAATCAGCCCCACTCCCATCACACCAAAGTGCAGTGAGTACTTCATGTGATGCATTCAGGAAATACACACCAACACACTCACACACAAACTGAGGCTCAGACTAAAGAATGAGTTCAACGTTCAAAGTTCAAAGTTCAATGTGTGTGTGTGTGTGTGTGTGTGTGTGTGTGTGTGTGTGTGTGTGTGTGTGTGTGTCACAGAACAGTGGACTGCTATGGACCTCCAGGGAGTTAAGGGGCCCAGCGGACTAGACTGAGCCCAGCAGGGTGCTTCCTCCTGGGGCCACAGAGACCAGCAGGCCTGGGCCCTGTGGAGCTCTGAGTCTGAAGGGAATACGGAGTACCACTAATAAATACTCAGTAATACTTCCATGGATATTACTGATATTTGTGTTATCATCAGGTTATCATTTCTCTTTTCGCTCTTCTTTTTCCTTAAAAGCACTTTTACTTTGTGTAAAGTTGAACACATACTTAGTATTTTACTTTCTAGTATTTATTACCACGGAACAACAAAGTGAAAAGAAAATGAGGTAATTACTTCTTCCACCACAATCAGATACATTTCATTTGTGTGTGTGTGTGTGTGTGTGTGTGTTTATGATCACTGTCTGGAGAACGGCACCTATGATGATGGCGGTGATCACTAAGGATACGTGTAACGCCACAATGTGACATCATCTAATCGTTCACTGCCACCTGTGTTATTTCCATGGCGATAACACCAAGCGTGCGTTTGTTAATTCGCGAGGAGTCGTGACAGGTTAAGGAAATCTATGCGTAAGGGTCACAGAGATTGAATATTATCTCCATCACAAACACACACTTCAGTCCGCTCTGGAATCTCAGTAATATCTGAACATGCCGCCCCCCCCCCCCCCCTTCACACACACACACACGCGGTACTCACGGCTTAGTTAACCTGTCAAAAAGAGAGGGAAAAGGACCAATCAAAGAGGAGACAGAAAGAGTGAGGGAGAAACAGGAGTGTGGATGGATGAATGAAGGAAGGCATGAATGTGTGAATGACGACCCACTTCTCCAGCAGGACCAGCGCCGTGTGGGGGTTCACCCTCAGGTATTTACAGGAGGGCCGGCCGTAGTCTGCCAGGTACGTGGACCAATCCCACTGAGTGAAGAGCTCCAGCAGCTAGAGAGAGGGAGGAAGGGAGGGAGGAAGGGAGGGAGGAAGGGAGGAAGGGAGGGAGGGAGGGAGAGAGGGAGGGAGAGAGGGAGGAAGGGAGGGAGGGAGGGAGGGAGAGAGAGCGAAGCAGGGGAGAGAGAGAGAGATCTTTATTTTGTTCAGAATCAAAGAGGACAGCAGTGTTTTCCTCTTAATGTCACACACACTTTCAACTGTTGCGTAACCTGCTGCTGCCCTGCTGTATTCAAACACAAACACACACACTCTCTCTCTCTCTCTCTCGCACACAAACACACACGCACTTTCTCTCTCACACACACCCTGGCAGGCATTCCCTTAAGCAGACGTACACACTTTTTTTCTTCCTCGCCATCGCCGTCCGCACAGCACACATACACACACACATACATGCAGGGAGCCCCAGTGAACTCTGGGTAACACCAAACACACACAGATCTAGAGAGAGAAACCATATGTGAGAGAGGGATGAGAGAAAGAGCAGGAGGAGGAGGAGAGGCAGGGAAGGACTACAGAGGGATGAAGAGCAAAACCACATGTGGGGGAGAGAGAGAGAGAGAGAGAGAGGGAAGGAAAAGCGGCACAGATGGAGAAAAATGGAGAGCAGTGAGGAGAGGAAGGGCGCACGAGGCGACAGGAAGGGCAAGCAGAGACGGACAGACGAGAGCGAGCAGGGATGGACGAGTAATGGAAGCGCGCCATCAGGTGAGGTGGAAGGAGAGAGGGAGAGAGAGGGAGAGAGGGAGAGAGAGAGGGGATTTCCCCTCTGTGTTTGAAATAACCGATTATCTACGATGTTTAGAGCAACAGAAGAAGAGGTGTTTTATGATTGTTTGTTTTCCACACTCGCAGGAGAAGAGAGCCAATACAATGTTACCTTCTTTGACTTCAACATTTACGAGTTCTTCTAGTTCAGACGACATCGACGTGTAGCAAACACAGATGAGACGTGAGGCCGGTGAGGTTTCCCCACCCAGCCCTTGAGCAAGGGACTCAACCTTTCCCTTCTCCTTCCAATTTAGAGTCATTGGGACGATCCAAGTCTAGACATTTTTCCAATTGGTCGTTCACGGTTACAATGTTTCAATCGCTTCCACACACACACAGCGGTTTAATGATGGAAACGTTATGATGTCACCGTGGCATTTAGTGAGATGGATGAAAACAGGAAGTGCCTCTGATATTTACGAGGAGTTATTGGCAAAACCGCCACTTCCTGTGATTCTGGCCTTGGGACGCGAGCTGAGAGAGCAAAGACGAATGGTTGCCGTGGACTTCCTGCTCTTTCCTCTGTCCCTCCCTCACCTCCCTCCCTCCTCTCATTCACTCTGCGTGCGTGCGTGCGTTCGTCTTTCTCTTTCTCTCTCTCTCTCTCTCTCTCTCTCTCTGTCCCTGAGTTCACCTTTGAGTGGCCGGAGGTTGACCTGCTAATCCTCCCATATCAACATGCAGCAACACGTACAAACAAACACACCAATCACATGTAAACACGCATAAACATCTGCTGGGTTATTTACACAAATCAGTCCGATAATTGGGCACAGATACAGTGTGTGTATGTGTGTGTGTGTGATGACAGCAACAAATGACAAACACTTCCTCTTTATCTGCCACACCTTCACACACACACGCACAAGATGTCAGCTGAAGTTCATGAGATTTTCTAAAATGCGATCACTGTCTTTACTCTGGAATCACGATCTGTACATCTCTCGCCCCCTCTCTTTCTCTCTCTCGCCCTCCTGCACCCCCTCTCTCTCCCCTTGCCCGTCTGTCACCCTCTCTCGCCCACCTCGCCTTCTCCCCCACGCTCGCGCGCTCTCACTCACTCCATCTTCTTCTTCTCTCTCTCTTCTCACCCCCTCTCACACTTGAACCAAACGATCAGATGAGAAAGACCGCAGGAGGAAAGAGGGATGAAGAGAGCAGGCGACGAGAAGGATAAAGGAAAGGAGAGAGGAGAAGAGAGGAGGAGGTGGAGTGCAGGCAGTTTTGGGTGAACTTCAGGTCAGTAGGTAAACTTTGGATGGATGGAGGGATGGAGGGAGGGAGAGGAGGGTAAAAACAGTAGGAGAAGTGCAACAAGAAGGGAGGACAGGAGGGGAGGGGAGGAAGATAAGAGTGATGAAAATGGAACAGAGAGAGAAAAAAGGAAAAAGAAAGTACAGGGGGGGGGGGGGGGGGGGGGCCTCCAAAAAATGAGCCACACGCAAGCCAGCAGGTCCTGCTGGCAGCGGTGGATCTCTCTCTCTCACACACACACACACCTGACCCCCGATTCACCCTGTGCGCACACACACACTGAAAACGGCATGTCTCTCTCCGTCTCTCTTCACCTCTCGCTGAACTTCTCTCTCTGTCTCGCTCCCCCTCTCTCACCTCACCATGACCTCCCCGCGCTATCGCTCCTGTCTCCTCACTCACTCTCCCTCTCTCTCTCTCACACACACACACACTCACTGATTGCTTCCTCTTATTCTTCTCTGGGACGATGAGAAAAACAAAGTGACGCGTTAGCAACAGATTTCTTGTTTATTTTGCCTCATTTTTCGCTTTTCTCCCCGCGCTATCGCTCCTGTCTCCTCATTCACTCTCCCTCTCTCTCTCCGTCTCTCTCTCCGTCTCTCTCTGCGCTCTATTCACCTTCCTTTTCTTTCACTCTTACACCATTCTATCCATTTTTGTCCTTTAACTTCTCTTTCCTTATCCTCTCCTCCTCCCTCTCTCCTCTCTTCATCCCCACTGGCCTGTCGGTTCTTGCTCTCCTCTCCTCTCCTCTCCTCCCTCATCTTCCTCCCCCATCTTCCTCCCCCTCTCCTCTGTGTGTTTAGCCGAGTTGTTAATGGTTATTCCGGCTGTGGGCAAGATTTATTTGTTTGGGAACGTTGGGGAATTGCTGTGTTCCCGTCATAATGGCCAAAAGACAGGGTCACCCAGAATTCATCATGTTTATACTACGTGTACACACACACACACACACACACACACACACACATGCGGCTGTTGCGATTATGTAACATTTCCGACCCTAATACGAAAGGAAAGTTCTCATCAAGATGGACTTTTAAGTAACTTATCGATCCTATTATCTCCTCCTTATCCAGCCGCTCCTCCCCCGACTCACTCGTGAACGTTTACAGGCGATAGGTCAAAGGTCACTAAAAGCAGGGAAAGTGGTTTGGACCAGCTCGGCACCTGTCTGTCTCCTGAGCACATTCTCTCTTCCAACCATCCGTCACCCATCAATCACCCCTCCGTCACTCTCGCCTGCACTTTACAGAAATGACTGACGTTTATGTGCCGACCTTTCACCTCTTCTGAACCTTTTCAAAGTAAAAGCCTGGTTTTCTACCTGTCCATCGTCGTCAGTCAAGCGACCCTTCGTCCCTTCACTCCGTGCCCGAATCTGTGCGAGTTTGACATTCGAAGGTCACGCGGAGAGCAGAGGAGCCACACCGACACCTGTCAATCAAGCCAAGCGCTCTTTTCATCCTCACCCATCCGTGCTTCCATTCATTCCCTCTGACAGGTAAAGAAAAGGGAAGAGCATCCTCCTCCACTCCTCCCTCCTGTCCCGTCCTTTCCTCTCTCCCTCTCTCTGAACACAAACAGCACTCGTCTGTCATCCCTCCCTCCCGCAATCTCCATCCTGGCTCACTTTGCTTACATCCCTCCCTCCTTTTCTCCCTGCCCAGATTGAAGGGTTGAAAGGTCACAGAGAAGAGCAAAAGTGTTTTCTTATCGCAGTGGGGGGGAGGGGGGGGGAGCCCAAGACATTCTTTTGACACATGCCCGTCAAAGTCAGGGCGGTCAGCCACGGTTCACTGGGACAAAGGTCACAGAGGAGCAGGACAACCACACTCCTACCTTATTGTATATATGTGAATTCAACAAGCTGGTCAATAAATATGTTGCTGTGAGATTGATTCTATTGCAAATAGATCAATCGGCTTGCATCAGGAACATCCCATCAGAGCAGGACAGAGCGTTTCCAAACAGCTCAGATCTCAACAGAAGCTCACCGTTGACCTGAGGGGGCCTAGGGATTTAACACTTAACCCCGGGTGTGCTCTTGACCTCTGAAAGCAAAAGGTTAAAGGTCATTCCTCAGGGGTTATCTGGTGTGATGTTACGCAGCTACCGGCACTCTCCACACTCGCTGGTCCTCCATAGAGCTTCAATCGCGTCAAACCGATCTGAAGTTTTTAAACAAACTCCATCAGAAGGCAAACCTGACATTCTCAAACGCCGACCGTCTTATCGTGCCATTCTTCATCACGGAACCCGAAACTGAAATTTTGACCCTGAGCCAATCTGACTGAGCCTGATGTGAACAGACAGTCACGTCACACACTCATCCACTATGATCTCACACACGTTTTTATTCTCTGCCTAACATCTGCTGCAAAACACACATCTTCTGAAACGGGGCACACATCAGCGCGCACGTCCACATCACACACAAACACACATACACACACACTTGCGCTGAGCGGCTGAACAGAATCTCTCCATCTGAGCTATGAATGGAATGCTCCACATCGCTTCACAACGGGGGAAACTCGGTTTTTTTTGGTGGTGCGGCAGCCAAAATCAAATGAAAAGCTTGTGTCTCCCGTGCGTCTGCCTGTGGCCTCGTTCCTACGACCGCAGCGCGGCGACGCCAGGAACCGCAACGCAACACTGAGTCCTGTACGTTGCTGCGTAAATGTACATACTCTGCTTCATTCATCACGGCGGGCGGACGGCTAAGGAAAGGTAGAGACGCACAAACCCCACCACTGGTGCTGGCAGGGGGGCGTGAGTGTGTTGCTCAAGAGCACATCAGCAGAACGGATGCTTGCCATACATGCGGTTTCTATCATGAATTCCCATCCTGCGATATCATCATTCCAACCAGTAACAGAACAAACGCTTACATAAGGAGACGTGCACATCTGGGTAATACAATAAGTGAGCTACAGATAATTACAGATCATGACTAAGCATCATCTACTGCAGGGGTGGGGAAGCTTTTTCCTATCGAGGGCTGTTGTGATGGTTCCCCACCCCCCACCCCCTACTGTAAAGCCAAATGTGGGTAAATGGAAGATATTATGGTAAATTCTAGAACCCAGAAACCAAAGTTGCCTTTAATTTAGGTCACTTTGACAGCACAACCCTGTTAAATGTAGAAAGTGACTGAACTCCCCTTGTTATTTACATACTCCTTTTCACTCTCTCCTCCTTGGTCCGTCTCACTTTGCTCTCTCTCTCTTTTCCATCCTCCCTCGCTCGCTCTTTCGACAGTGGTGACAGAAGTTGCGCGACCTCCTAAAAAAGTGAGAGGGCCTAAAACGGAACGAGCGTGGAAAGAGAGAAAAAAGAGAGAGAAACAAAAGACGAGAGACGCGCGCTGCCGGTTCAACCAGGGGTCTCTGCTGTCAATTAGACACTGCACAGACGGAGAAGGGGAGAGCGAGAGACATAGTGGTGCAGAGAGAGAGAGAGAGAGAGAGAGAAAGAGAGAGAGCCCGAGAGGTAAAATGAGAGAGAAGGGAGAAAAGTCAAAAAGAATGATTGGAAAAATATTACAAGACTGCAGGAGAAAAGGGGAAGGAGAGAGTGAGGGAGGTCAGGCGGAGGGTAACTCGACGTTACGGAGGAGGAAGAAGGAGCGAGTGAGTAACAGGGAGACGATAAACGAGTGCAGGCTGAAGTCAGAGGGGCCTGCTGGGAGCTGCACTGTACGCTGATAGAGCAAATAAAGACGGAAGAGTCCAAAACAAACAGAGCTGGAAAACACGCCGGCGTTTAGCTCCCGGCACAATTTAGACGCGAGCACTTTGTCCAGAGGTCGCGGCGGGTACGCTCACTGTTAAACGCACGACCCGTTAAACAGAGTTCACTTTGGGTTCTAACAACTTTACTCACTGCAACTTCGCCTCCAGAGCTCAAACTTCCTTCATCACTTTAACAACAAACTTTAACCTGAAGACATCTAAAGTTCTTTCTGCCTTTGGATTATTTAATTTTTCAAAACTGTATTTACAGCAAAATGGATATTATCATGTTTATTTAGACAGATATCATTGGATTGAACTTAATCATTAGATGGTGTTGATTTGGGCATTTACTAATTTTCATCGACACACATTCCATTTTTCTGCAGTCTATCTGGATTCAGGTAGTGTTTAAATATCAAAACGGATTCATTCATTTTTAAATAAGCCTGTTCAATTAGCAATAGAGGAACAGTTGTTTATTACTTTATTCATTTTGGGGGGAGGGGTCAAACTTTTCTTATGAAACTATACAAAAGGTAAGCGAAAAAAAGGCCATAACTGACATGAACACACACGCATAAGGTTTCATATTCTTTCCTCATCACGTTCTGCAAACAAATATTCAACTGCAACAGAAAACCAAAAGCTCAAAGCTTTCACAACAGCCTGAAATGAAAGATGTCTCCCTCCGTCTGTTCCCAACAACCCCAAACAGGAAACAGTTGAAAGGTGAGAACTGTTTATGGGGTCTCTTTGGTTTGACCATGGAATGACCGCAGTTTCTCTCTCTCACACACACACACACGCGCGCACACACACACACACACACACAGGAAGGGGTGTAGATGTAGATGCAGGTTGTATCGGGGAGACTGACGGAGAGGTCAAGACTGATAACGCAGAACAATGACCTGACCAGGTCACCACATGGTCATGTGTGTGTGTGCCTGTGTGTGTGTGTGCAGTTACATATATATGACTGACATTGTGGTGGTTTTAATGCATACAGTATGTGGGGATATGTAAGAAAGTGTAAGAGTGTGTGTGTGTACGTGCAACTTTTTCTATTTCTGTGATTGAATAAGTCAAACCTATTTTTTAATGTGTGGGAGGCGTTTGCACACGCGTGTGTTTTTGCCCCCCCTCCCCCTCCCCTGCTACACTGACCGCTAGTTGACCATGAGTCGGAAGCACCGACCGGCCACTCCCACCCTGTCCAATCAGGTCACTCGGTGGCTCTGTTGCTGTGACCACCGCTTGACCTGTTGTCACGCCGATAAGTTGGCCGGCCACAGACAGGACAGGAAGTTGAGACAAGGGCCAAGACACACAAAACACACATACACACACTGGAGTATTTCACTCGTGCACTGAATGCATGCATACACACGTTGACTTTCTTGGAACAGTGACCTCAGCAGGACCACTGACCACATCATCATGTACAAGCGGTCAAGTGTGTATCGAAATAAAAGCTGTATGACAGGTGAGATATGAGGGAGGGGAGGGAGGGAGGGAGGGAGGGAGGGAGGGAGGGAGAGAGAGAGAGAGATTTTAGTGTCTGTGTGCGGGCAAAGGCCGTCAAATGCATAATCCTAATGTGGGCATCCAACACAATGACGCATTTAAAACTGTCTCTGTGTGTGTCTGTGTGTGTGCGTCTTCGCGAAAGGGGAGTTACTACATTTTGTTGGTCCACTTTGTTGTACTTTGTACCAACTCGCATTCTTTCTCTCTGTGTGTGTGTGTCCCAATAGATCGGCGGGGTGAGCATTTAGATGTCCGTCTGCTGCTCATCCTCCTCTCGCGCTCTTTCTTCTCCTCTCATCCCGCTCTTTCACCCCTCTCTGCTCGGCCCATTCATCCCCCCTTCTGCGAGCGGTCAATCGGATGAAGGGAAGTGTCAGCCTCCCGAGGAGAGTGAGAGAGAGGGGGGGGAAGAGAGAGCGCGAGAGAGACCACCCTGTACGTCCGTATCACTTTCACCTGACTGCACTCTTTCACGCTCTATCCCTCGCTTTCTGCTCGCCTCTGTCCACATATTCATGCATTCATGTCTTTTTTCCCCCCTCCGTTCAAAAACTGGCCAGAGCGCTCGTCCGCTTCTTCATCCAGCATCTCGTTCCCTCCGCTTTCCAAGTTTTCCATCTCCTGTCATCTTTCTTTGCACTCATTCATCCGCTCTGTCGCTCACACTCCCCCCCCCCCCCGCCCCCACCCCAGCTCCTCTGTCCTATTCGTCGTACGAGTTCCCTTCGTTTGCATCTTTCCGTTACGATCTCGCATTTTCGCCTTTCCACATCTGCCCCGAGTTGAAAGGTTCATCCCAAATCTCGTCAGCAGTCCCCGAACCCGACCTGTCTCTCTCTCTCTCTTGCACACATACACACACACCAGCTGTCCCAACGTGACCACAGGACTTAGGAATGCGACAGTAGCAGCGCTCCGTCTCCTCCTCGTTCTCCGACCCCGTCTATCACTTCCTGTCCTCCTCCTCCTCACCTCTGCCTGCCCTCCTCTCAGACCCCCTCCCTTGTTTTTGTCCCATTTCCACACGTCTCCGTCTCCTCCCTTCATCCCATCTTTCCTCACGCCGTTGCTCTCCGTCCCAAAACTGCAGGTATACTCGCCAAGAATCCTTGACAAATGAAAAAGAATCCTCTCAATTAGGCAGCGGTTGAAGCGCCTTGCAGCTGGACTTACTAAGTTTAACTTGGATATCGAAGGTATTTTAGTAGTCCTTATTGTATTTTGAATGCCTGATTCTCCCAAACATAGTCAAGTAACTTATTACCTGTCCAACATGTGTAAATATACTGAGGTCTACACAATAAATAATACTGTGTACACAAAGCACTAGGAGGAGGAAATTGAGAGAGCGAGCCAAGCTGAACTACATGAACCAAACTCAACTAACAATAAACTGTGAGATCGTAATTTGAGCAATTGTTTCCTTGTTCCTTCCTGTTGGTGTCGGGCGACTTGAGGGGGAAGCAAGCGCGCTAAGTAATGCGCGCGGCGATATGAAAACACTCGGCTCCAACAATAAAGAGTGAGTGAAGGCTTCCTGTTTGCCGTGACGGATCGCTTCGCTCCGTGGAAGTTGTTTTTCTTGAGAAGCGACGGCGACGCGCGGGGGAAGCGAGCCCCGACGAGCGCAGACACACAGGAAGAATCTGAAGACGAGGAGGGACAGACATTGTCTCGCGGAAAGCTGAAGACACACGGATTTTCCAGGTCTGAGACGTAGCGGCGGCAGGTCAAGCAACGTAGCCAGAGATGTCCCTCGCCATGTCCTTCAGCTGCTTCCTGGGAGATCCAAAGATAAGTCCAGACGAGCACAAACTTGGAGAGCCTCCAGAATTCCGCAGCTGTGTCTCATTTAATAGGACGGTTTTCATTTCCAGACGCCTAATGTCAATGTCGCGATCAAACCAAACCCAAAATTTGTATTATTTCTCGAACGCAACAAAGAAGACAAATGACTTAAGAGGATTTCAATGTTTATGTCGATGTGTGTGCTTGATATGAGCGCCTGTTAAACTTCCAAATGTTTCAACGGGAGTTTCAATGTTCTTCAATGACGCGTTGGGAGTCGGGAGGCCGAGCCCACTGAGGAGCACAAAGGACGCGGCCTTCAAGGAATGTGTCCCACGGAATGTGACGCGCTGTGGATCTTACCCGGAATGCCTGAGAGCTCCTCCATTGGCTCCTCTCAATGCAACTCATCAATGGTTCCCTGTTATTATTATAGAAATAACCGCAGATTTTCCGACTTCACTTACAGTTTCCTGTTCTGTCGCCATTTTGGCTTCTTTATCCTTAAAGCAATTTGGGCTGAAACTGGAAAGCGGGAGAACTGATAAAGAGGGAGTTTTAAAGGTGGAATTAAGTGTGTTTGGTGGAGGTGTGGCTCCATACCTCCCTCTCCTTCACCCGTCTCCACTCCTTTATCCAACCATCTCTCCCCTCTCTGCCCCTCTCCTCCTTCTCGCAGCCTCGTTAGTCTGGGTTACGAGGAGGTGAGATGGAGGTTTGCTCTCCCACTGGGCCTCATCTCATCCCATAGCCTGTCTATTACCTACACACACACACACACACACACACACTCAGGCCAGGCAGAGAGGAAGAATCTGCTGTCCTGTCACTGGATAATCGCTAGTTGCTACGCCGGTCAATCTTTTCACACACACACACACACACACACACACACACACACACACACACACACACACACACACACACACACACACACACACACACACACACACACACACACACACACACACACACACACACACACACACACACACACACACACGCACACGCACACACGCACACACGCACACACACACACTTTGAGGCGAGCTGTTGTCATGCAGTGACATGTTGCTTTTGGCGAGGGAAGCTTTGTGAAGTAATGCTGGACGTGCACGCACACACACACACCAAGCGCCAGACAGAGAGGGCAGACGGATTGAAAGCAAAAGTATGTGGAGCGTTAAGTGGAAGAGAGGTTCAAAATTGAGCAAAAATGAAAGAGGAAGATTGTGGAACAGTTGGGGGGGAAAACCATCCAAGAGAAGAGGAGGAATGAATGAGAACAAGAGGAAAAATGGAGGAGAAGGTAGAGAAGACAGAGACGCAAAGAAGTTAAAGTTCAATAAACGTGAGTGTGTGAGGGGAGAGGGAGGAGGAGGAGAATGGAGATGACGTCCAAAAAAGAAAGCAAAAGAGATAGATGAATGGATGGAATTTCACTGTCTGTGGTCAACCAAAGGAATGAAACCGGGACCAATCAATGACAGAGCGCACACACACACGCGCGCGCACGCACGCATACACACACACACACACACACACACACACGGCTGAAGGTGGAAGAATGCATGCCTGGCATATGAAGGAGTGGAGAAGGGGATGAGTGGAACTCTACTGTTGCAAGCGGTTTTCTGGGGGGACGCCACACCACAAAACACACACATGCACAAACACACACACACACACACACAGGGCCAGCCAAAGGTTTGAAGTAACCACAGACTTCTGAATGTTCTAAATATAGGAGGATTGATATGATCTGTGGAAAAGGGGCAGCCTTGGGAGCGCTCACACACACACACACACACACACACACACACACACACACACACACACACACTAACACACACACACCAAATTATTGAGCAATTGCGGCGAACAGGAGAAAGCTGCTGACAGCAGAGATAAGCTTGTTACGGTTAATCAGCGTTTTTCTAGAACGTTCTTAAACCAGTTTGGCATATAAACGTGAAAATGCTGCAGCGTGCTGACAAACACGCGGCTCAGCTTGAAGATGTTTCCCTAGACTGAGGATACGTGGCGTGGAGATAAACCACGACGGGCACGATGGCCGCTTACATCATCTGGATGCGGCCCAGATCCTGATTGGACCTCAGTGGGCGGAGCCTTACTCTAGTCGAGCCCATGAGTCCTCGTTGTGCTGTATGCGATTAACTTTAACACGCGCTTCAGCAACAGATTCACGTTTACAGCTACGGCTACGGCTACTCACGACTCAGGCGCCTTTATGAATGAGTACAGTGGAGCAGTGTTTACGTTTTTCAGTTTCCAAAGCTTCACAGTTATGAATTCTACAGTTTTTAAAATCAATAACAGTGAATTTAATTTTCGCGCAGCTTACAGTTTCCCATGGTAACAGACATGAAGTGTAATGACATTACAAGCAATAACAAATCGGTGAAAGGATCCTTAAACATCCTCCTGTGTGCCCTGTGTGTGTCCATCTAACTCTGTGTGTGTGCGTGTGTGTGTGTTCTGAGGGAACTCCCGTCTCGGCCCTGTCCCAGGACCCCGGAACCTTCCAGAACGCCGAGACCCGTCCCCACAACAAACGCCCCCGTCAGCGTGATTTATCGGCCATTCACTGCCGGGTCACACACGCGCACGCTCACAGACACACACACAATGACGGTGGCACAAACACACATGTACCCCCGAACCATGAATACACACAAGTTTATGAGTATTTATGAAATCACAAGCGCGCTGCAAACACACAACAAAGCTGACCTCTAACACACACACACACGGACACCCACACAGACACACAAAGATGCAGATGTGTACACAGATATTTGGTATGACGGGGGAGGGGGGGCTCTTTTGATAGGATAAGAATAGATAAAAAACAAAAGGATGATAGAGAAAAAAGAAATAAAGGAGCAAGCGCGGTGAATGACTCCAAAAGGAGCGAGGGAGCAATGGAGTCAACCGATTCTGATCAGCTAAAGAAAGCCCAAATAGAAGGTAGGGGGGTTTAGGGAGGGAAAGAGAGAGGGAGCGAAAGGAGGAGGAGAAGCAGTGGGAGAAGACGAAAGGCGAGAAAGGAGGAGATGAGATGGAGGAAGAGGAGGACGAAGCGAGCGCTGGGGGGCGTCACGGGGGGAAGATCAGGGGGGAGCTGAAGTAAACATTGATGCCGGATGAATGCAATTTTTTTCTTTTCTTTCTCCCCATCTTCCCCCCTTCCTTCTCCTCCTCCAAGCCAGAGAACAAGAGGCACTGCATCATCCCGACAGGCGGAGAAAGAGAAGAGAGGGAGAGAGAAAGAGGGATTGTGACGGAGGGATAAAGGGCTATCCGTCTCTGTCTGTCACCTCATTCATCGTCCCCTGCTCCGTCCTGCCGGCCCATCCGTCATCCGCTGTCACACACACACACACACACACACACAAAAAATACAGACACACACTTTCCACCCACTTTCACACACTCAACAACGGCGATGACAAACACAAGTGCTTGCACACAAACACAAGCGCGTGCGCACATCGTGGACGGGCAAGCGGACACACAAACCTTCGCTCCCTCTCCGCCCTGTTTCGCAGCGATAGAACACACACACACACACACACACACACACACATGCACAGCGCTCAGCCTTACACACACTCAAGATCGGCAACAAACCCACACAGGAAACACACGCTTTCACACAGTAAACTCCGCAAAAACTCAAGCAGTCAAAGACACACAAACAAACACACACGTAAGACACCAAGACACACAAATGTACCCACACATGCGCGTGCGCACAAACACTCGCAAACACTCACTCAGTCACTCACTCCGCCCAGCCTCCCAGATTCTCAGCCTGCCGTCCAGTTCTGTCCCTCCTCTCACTGGTTCTGGTCCATTTTTTCCCAGGAAGCCCAGTAAACAACCAACCAACGTTTCTCAATATCAGGTCCAGGAGACTCAAAGTGACCCCCAAGGTCTCATAAAGGGGTCCAGAGCTTTCAGCATGCAAATAATGACAATTAAGGATAAAGTATCTATGTCTAATTATTTTATCTTGTGAAGTTTGTGTTTAAAACTGTGTGTCAGAACTGGTTTTGCTGGGTTTCTCTGCGTCTGTGATGCTATGATGTCAACATGTAACAATGTGAATTTACCTGCCAAAACATCCGTGTGACAGCCAGCAAACGGAGCCTTAAGGGCAAAGTTTTGACAATGTAAATGAAGAATATGAAAACCTGAATAGTGTCACTTTAAATCAATCAATCAATCAGTGCTTTCACCTGTCGACTTCATTAATTTGTGTCTGTTTTATTTTGTTGCTGCATTTTTAAGAATTTTTCACATTAGTTTATGATTGCTTGGGGATAATTTTACACGGAAAAAAACTCGAGGTCAAGTCTAGATGTTTCGGGGGTTGGAGACAAAGGAGGGGAAGAAAGAATAGAAGAGGTAAAACAGGAGGAAATAATTGAACAATCTACGAAGGAACACAAAGATTAAGGAAACGTTGAGAAGGAAGTGAGGTGGAGGGTAGCTTCATGTAAACACCTCAAAACAAATCAGAAAACCAAATGTGAACGAGGAGAATGAGTGGGGGATGGGAAGGGAGGATAGAGGAAGGATGAAAAGGACGTGGGTAAAAAAAAAAAAAAAAAAAGATAGTGGAGGAGAGGAAAAAAAAAACAGAACGGAGGAGAGAGAGGACCACGAAGGAGACAAAGACCTACTTGTCTCAAGTCACTGAAGGCCAGAAGCAACGTGTCACCCTGGAAGCCTGCGACCGGGCCGGCTCTGGCAAAACCTGTGGGAAAATACAAACCCGCCCCCCCACCGCCCCCGGAGAGAGGGAAGAGAGGAGGAGGAGGAGGAGAGAAGGGGGGGGGGGGGGAGGGGGAGAGAGAGAAACGGAATAATAAAAGACCTGGTCGGATTCGCTATGCATCAGGATAGATTGGCAGACAAATGACAGCATGGGGGGGAGGAGGAGGAGGACAGGGTGTTAGAGTCATGTTGCTGGGCCTTGATGTGTGTGTGTGTGTGTGTGTTGCAAGGCGACAATGTGTGTGTGCTTGTGAGAGACAGATTTGTTGTGTTTGTGGGTTTGAAAGAGTGCAAATGTGTGTGCGAGTGTGTGTCTGTGTGTGTTTGTCTTGGGCTTCGCCTGCATGTCTGAGACAGTTGAGGACTGTTGGATTTTGAACCCAGGGTGATGCCTGCGTGTGCGCGTGTGTGTGTGTGTGTTTGTGTGTGTGTCTGTCGGGGTCATACGGAGTGTGAGCTGGGGTCTTGGCGTCGGTTGGCCCCCGTAAACAAGCTGACTGGTATTTTGAGCGAGGGAATGAGAGAAAGGAGGAGAGCGGCGGAGTGGCGAGAGAGTGGAGGAGGAAAAGGCCTGTAGCTAATCTCTTTCACCTCAGGACAAACCTCACACACACTGTAGGGCACAGATTACACGCCTGCCATCTTCACTGACCCCTGGGAGCCACACACAGACACATACACACAGCTATCAGCACCCAAACCTCCCTTCTTTATCTGTTCCTCTTCCTCATTCTCCAAGTCTACCTCCCTCTCTCCAGGTCTACCTCCCTCTCTCCAAATGTGTCTCACTCTCGGATTCTTCCTCCCTCTACAAGTCGACCTCCCTCTCTCCAAACCTGTCTCACTCATTCTTCCTCCCTCTACAAGTCTACCTCCCTCTCTCCAAGTGTGCTTCTCTCTCTCTCTCTCTCCTTCCCAAGTCTACCTTTCTCTCTATACCTTCCCTTATCTGCTGCATCACGTTGCTCTACCATGTCTACTCTCTTCACTCCCCTCTTTTACCTCCATTTCACCCTCTTGTTTTTAAACCCCCCCCCCCCCCCGGCTTCTTTCACTTCTTCGCCGGTAATCTTTTTCATTTCATCTGCACCTCCCTTTCTTTTCATCAGTCCCGATCCTGAAATCCCTCTTTTTATTTAATCTCTAATCCTTCTTTCTTCTGCTCTCCCTCACTTCCTCCTCCTTTCAGTCTCTCCATTGATGTTCCTTTAATCCCTCCTCTCATCCTTGTATTCTGCTTTTTTCTTCTGCCCTTTTCATTCTTTCTTGTCCGCTCATGCTTTTCATTTTTTTAATTTCGCACCTCCTTCTTTTCATCCCACTTTCACGTCCCCTTTTGTCACTCGCCCCTCTTTCTCCCCGTACCCCCTTTCCTCCATTTTAACACTTTCATAATAACCCACACTCAGCATTCTGAAACACCTCCAACCTTTTTTCACACACATTTTCATCGCTCCATCTCTTTCTTTACTTCTCTTCATGTTTACGTTGTTCGTTCCGTCTTCCACAGCTGCCCTTCCTTCTCTTTTATGCGCTCTCGCCATTTTTCACTCTTACTTGTAACCCACGTGAATCCATCGGTTCGGCTAGTTATCCTCTTCCGTCAAATAAAAGCGCTCGATTCCCTTTGCTTTCTGCCTCCTTTCATTTATTTCTACCCAATTCTACTCCCTAAAAATTGTATTTCACACTTGTTCTTGTCCTCTTTCTTACCCTTCCTCCATCAAATCTTTCTATTTATCTCCTTTGCTTTTTCTTCTCCACATCCATATCTGTCAACCACTGCTTTTTGTATCTTCCCCTTCGTCGTCCGTGTTTTGTTTCCTCTGCCCCCGACAACATAGCTCTGTGACCTCCTAACCCCACCACTGTACTGCACGCATGTCACTGCGCATCACGTCACACACACACACAAACGAATGTAAGAGCCTTGATCTTGAAAAGCCAGCGCCAACGACTCCTCACACTCTTTTCCCCTCCTTCCTTTGATTCCTTCACTCTACCTCTTTTTGTGTCTCTTGGGGAGGGCAAATGCAAGAGGGGGAGGGGGAGAGGGATGAAAAGAGAAAGAAAAGAAGGATGGGGAGGAGAAGAGAATGTAGAGAAGAAGAAGGAGGGAAGGAAGTTGGATAGGTGAAGGGTAAGGAGAGACTGACAGAGGAAAAGGGATAAAGAATAAGGGACAAGGAAAGAAAGACGTGAAATATGAAAGACTTTGCTTACACCACATGCTTCCCCCTGGGTTGTGGCATTGGTTGTTTTATAGCGCCCCCTGTGGTTTTAAAGGCAAAGTGTGCCTGGGCAAACCCCGACTTCTGTCTCTGCTTAACACGCTCAATTACAGAGTCTTTCGCTCGTGGATATGTTTGTGTGTGTGTGTGTGTGTGTGTGTGTGTGGAGGTGGGGAGGAAATGAAGGGAGGAAGAATGGCTGAGGATGAGAAAGGAAATGGAGACAAATGATGGACATGAAAGGAAAGGGATGGAGGGGAAACAGCCAACGGTATAAATGATGAATGTGTGAATTTGTTGAAGATGAAAAAAAGTGCAGACTCACTCTCGCACTCGTGGACGTCTGCGTTGAGCTGCTGCAGGGCTCCCATGGAGATCTGCCTGACCTCAGGGTCCAGGAGGAGCTGCAGCAGGCAGGTGGAGATGTGTTTACAGGCCGACATGCAGGCTGTCTGAGCCACCTTACCCTGAGAGAGAGAGAGAGAGACGAGGTGCGGGGACAGAAAGAAAGAGAGGGAGGGGGGGCAGAGAGAGAGACAGGGACAGACAGAGAGAGAAAATGTTAAAGCCCAGATCATTCATCGCTCCGTCTTTCAGTCAATCAGCTGTTAGTCAGAGGGTAGACGTGGCTTTCAACTGTGTTTTTGTGTAGGTGGCACCGCGTTTGCAGCAGCTTTTAGTAAGTCACCACTTCTTTTGATTTATTTCGACCAAACTTACACAAGACAAAAACACAACAAATCAAAACATGAGCAGAAACATTTTGGCTTTACTGATATACTACAGAACAAAGGGGGAGACACACACACACACACACACACACACACACACACACACACACACACACACACATTTAAGTAAATAAACTGTGCTGCTTCTTAGGTGCAGTCAGGATGATGAAGTAGCATAATAAGAGTAAAAGCAGCGGATGAGGAAGTACATGACAACGCATTAATACAGAAACCCAAACACATGTTTGTGTGTGTGTGTGTGTGTGCACGTGTGTGTCTGCATGTGTATAATGTGAGACGAGCCGTGGCCTTGATCTTGACCTCTATGTCTGCATTCCAAAAGAATGAAGCAAACGGATGAAAAGGTGAGGGGGAAGAAATAAATGATTCTGAGAGAGGGGGAGAGAGGTAAAGGGAGGAATCAAAGAATTAACAGCAACAAGTGAATACACAAGTGATTGGATCATTAAAAAGGGTACAAGGGCCTGACTGCCTGATGGGCTGTTTGGGACGCCTGATCCATCAACCAAAAGATCTGTGAGTCATCATGTCATCACATTCATCTCTTAAAGGTTAGAGAGTTTCTTCAGTTTGAGTCTCACAAACATATTTGATTTGATCAATACATAAATAAATGGATATAACAGAGATATCAACAAACATGTCCGTCTCTCCCTTTGGGCACAGAAAATAACAGGAAGTAAACACAACAGAAAGGCCTGTCTGACACAGCTTTGATGTGTTAGTAAGCTACTGGCTCACACACTCACACTCGCACCTTTAAGTGATTAACAATAAACACCAGCCCTTCCGTTGCAGCTCTGCATATCTAATTACCTTCATTAATCACACAATGAGTCTGCGCACACACACACACACACACACACACACAGACTAAATTGAGTAATTATGCTTAATGTTTAGTTTTTAATGTGTGTGAGCATTTGTGTGCAATCGTAACTGCATTGTGTATTTACAGTTTACAGCTCAGCAGTGTGTGCGTGTGTGGGCGTGTGTCATTTTGGGTGATCCATCAAGCTACACAATGCAACGCAAAAACTTTCTTTTAAAGTTTTTTATAATCAAACAAAAACACAGGACTTTTCATTTTATCATCGATCAAATCCATCTTCATATTATAAAATAAACCCAACTACAGGAGAAAGACCCCATTGTATGTGTGTGTGTGTGTGTGTTTGTGCATGTGTAGCGTCTGGAGCATGGTTCATTCACCAGGCAGACACACCTCAAAGGAAAAGTCTAATTAAACACACGGCGCACACGTGCAAACGCATATGTTCAAGAGACGCACACCTACGGCTGGCCGGATATCCTCCAATACGATCTTGGCCTCTGAACCCCTTGACACACACACACATGCACACAAACCCACACACAGGGTCGACGTAACCTCAGGGGTCAATTATCATGGGATGTGATTGAGCGTGAAATGGGCTAATTCTATTTACATGTCCTGAGCCTGGGCTGGCTGACACACACACACACACACACACACACACACACACACACACACACACACACACACACACACACACACACACACACACACACACACACACACACACACACACACGTCCATTTGACAGCAGTTGCGTTGTCTTAGATTTCAATACGGACAACTGGGAACAATTAGCCTGAGGCGCACAGGAGGGAGGGAGAGAAGGAACAAAGAGGCGAGGGAAGGAAGGAAGGAAAAGAGGAAGACAATAGCGGGAAGTAGGTGAAGAAATAACGATATAGGAAAGAAAGACAAATAATAAAAGAAAGGCAATAAAAAGGACAGGAGGACAAAGGGAGGACAAAGAACAAAATGGAGTGATGGAAAGAGGAAGGAACAAAGAGGGGAGGGGAGGATAGGAAGGAAGGAAGGAAGGAAGGAAGGAAGGAAGGAGACAATAGAGGGAAGTAAGTAAAGAATTGGAGAGGAAACAAACACCTGAGGAATGAAAGAAAGGCAATAAAAAGGACAGGAGGATAGAGGGAGGACAAAAAACGGTGGGATGGTAGAGGAAAGAACGAGTAGATAAAGATGAAGGCAAAAGGAGGATGAGAAAAGAGTGGAGGGGAAAATGGCAAGGATGGTACGAGCACCTCTCTTCAATCCACTCATCCAGCCCATCTTCCATCCTTCCTTGCTTTTCTGCTTCCTAAATTTTCCAAACCTCCAAGTCTAGCCGCCCCCCCCCCCCCCCCCCCCATCTCGCTAACGAGACACGTTCATCAAACAGCTCGTTAAAAGCTACTCAGCTGCTAACGGCTGAACAAACACAGCAGGAAGGAGAGAGGAGGAGGAGGTGAGGAGAGGAACGGGGTCAGGCAGAGAGGGAGGAAGATGACCAAGAAAGAGGAATGAAAGGGGGAGGAGGAAAGACAAGGAGGAGTGATGAGAGGAATGCAGACGGATGAAAATGACAATTCTCGGGAGCTAAAGGTTCCTTTTTTGGGAATTTCAGGGTAAATTTGGCTCCAAACTGAAACCACCAATCATGTTTCAACTCTCTTAACTAAACGTTACATATATAATCTGACTGTGTGTGGGCAAACACAGCACTGTAAACATCCATTTTCCAGCCGCCTGGTTCGGTTAGCCTGAGCAGCTAACGCCATCGGACCTGACGGGTTGTTTATGTACGCTGTGGCGATCAGACTGAACTGGAATGTACGTCAAATTCGCAACAAATACTCAAAAAAACACAACTTGGGATTGTTTTCATATATTTTGGCGGGGAAGCGTTCCACATCTGAGAGTGTCCGAGTTCCTGTTTAACCAGAAACTTACAAGTAAATGACTTTCAAAGGACATTGACAAATTTGTTCTTACAACCGTGAACTCATTTGAGATGGTTTAGCATAGAGGCGGGCTGTCTTGCATTTACATGGGACAAGTACGAGCTGGAACCTGGTGTGATTTAGGAATTCCCTCGGACGGGAAAAACACAGTATGTAATGCTAACAGTGGTCACCTGACAGCCTTTCAACCTGCAACCACACGACTAATACTGGCAGGTGCAGCTTTCAGGTAAACGTGGTGGACTGAAAGTACAACATGTCCTTCTGGACTGAAGTAAACTTACTTCAGTACACAGAGTTTCACTTCCTAAATCCACAACTTTTTCATAAGTTTACTGTGTTGTTATAAGTAAAGCAAACTCTACAACTACAGTGTCATTGTAAACTAAACTTGTTTGGCCGGTGTTGAAGAGCCTAGAGGTGATTCACAGTATCTTTATTTGAAATCTTTTTCCTACGGTGACGAGATCACTTGTTTGATCTTGAGAGGACTTTGGTTTCATCTTGCTTCAGTAAATATATTGATTACCGTACAATAAGACTACAATCCATCGAGATCTTAAGAAAAATTAGTTTG
This sequence comes from Genypterus blacodes, assembly GCF_046128005.1. Classification (NCBI taxonomy): domain Eukaryota; kingdom Metazoa; phylum Chordata; class Actinopteri; order Ophidiiformes; family Ophidiidae; genus Genypterus; species Genypterus blacodes. The sequence goes on along the minus strand of NW_027467053.1, from coordinate 22,708 downwards.
TAACCTTGGGGAAACACGTAACAATAATCTCTCGCTCTGCTCTAGCAAACATTAGCTACATCACAATCATGATCGCAAAACAGTGCCCTATATATATATATATATATATTTACAGTATATATATAACAACCTTCACTGGTCGGTTTCTTAAACAATTTAATTCTTAGTTATAGTTTGACTTGTCAACTTGTCAGTATCAAGGATTTCCATGACTTTCCATTACCATATCATCACTTTCCAAGACATTTCCAAGCCTGAGGAACACATTTTTAAATCCCACATCTTTTCATCATCTAGTCTATATTTGACTGGAATTCACGAAACAAACTCCAAAGATGGTCATGGAGATTGGGCAGACTTCTTCTACTACTTTCACTCTAACAAAGTCCTCTAGTTTGTGTACATACTGTCTAAGGGCTCCATCCACTGGCAAAAGGTCTTTACTGCAATTGAATTAACCAGCAGGGGCCAGGTAAATGTCGCGGCAGCATCTGAGTTCATCTTAAAAGACTATTCAAACAAAAACATCAGGTACTGTCTGATGAAGCCTCATTGGTTGCACAGCACTCCGCACACAATATATGTGATCGTTGTGAATCTAAAGTCACGCGGGTTAATGCGAGCGTGCATCACTCCTTTGTTGTCACACATGTGGTCAAAGCTGAAGGGTTAATGAGGTCAGCCAAAAAATAAATTAAACAAATCACACGGTCACCACAGCAACCCAGGTACTCACCGGTAAGGTGGCATGTTCTATGGCTGCTCCCTACGGTCAGAAACATAAACCCAAACATTTAGCAAGCAGTAATAAACTACAAGGTGGAACTGAAGGAGGAGATGAAATGTTTGATCCCTGTGAGGAAACTGAAGGAAATTAAGTTCCTAAATCAAATCACAGCAAGAACTTTGGCAGCGTTTTCACCTCCGAGCGGAAACTACTGGACACGGCGGGATGATGCCGATCTGGTTTTAGCTGGCGCTCGCAGCGTGCTACAGCAGCCGTCCTGGACGCAAGGGAGGCGTCGCTGCCAGACTTTTCAGAACATTGATCAAGGAGCTTATGAGCTGTAAAATTGGTGCATTGTGGTCAGACTGACTTCCAAAGTTTCCCAACTTTCACATGATTATTTTCACTCCTGGGTTCCTGTTCCATCTTTAAATATGAGCTCAATTCTATTAAGAGCATTTAGGACAACAATCGTGTGTGGAGTACTCATCCCTTGAACTTGTAGAAATTGAGAAATGTGAGCCTGCTGAGCTTTTCCACTTCACACATTTGCTTCAAAGTAGCCACATATCTTTTAAAGCACACACGCGCGCACAGGCCAAGTCTTGCTAAAAACACTGCTGCGTCACGGTGAGCCTGCACAACGCAAGTACGGGTGACGGGTCAGTGAAAGATCTGTGCATGTGTGTTTTCCTTGTTACAAAACAAAGTTCCTTTGTAGTCAGTCAGTCAGACTCTCTCTCTCTCTCTCTCTCTGGCCTCATTGGCTTAGAGTGGTCGTCTAGGAATGGGAAGGTTCCTGGTTCGATTCCAGGCTCTCCAAGAGTCTCTCCAAGTGTTGTTGAGCAAGACACTGAACCCCTAACTGCTCTGTCCTATCTGTGCAGGTTAGTAGAATGCTGAACAGGTGAATGTGATGTAAGCGTCCATAACCCTTCACACATTCTGGATCACTCTACTCTGTTCTATTGTATTGAAACACACACTGATACTCACTCACTCACACTCACACCTCACTTTTTATGCTAGCAGCTTTCTTGGCACAGTTTTACAGACAAATCATATTGCAGTGTTTCCAGACTTGCTGTATTTATCGATTAAATTCGATAACTTTCTAAGCAAACTTTATAACGACTCCTGCAAACTCCATGGTCGATTTTGATTCCCAATCATTTTTACAACAGTACTTTATCTTTTATATGGTCTCATTTTATCCGCCTAGAATCACCAATAGAATCTTATTCAACGCCGCGTAAGTCGACTCTTTCACACAATCACCTCTGATCTTGCAGGGTCATACCACCCAGCTATTTAGATCCATAACATCTGATCTACTTAGGAGGCCCGGGCTCTCTGCGAGTGTGTGTGTGTGTGTGTCGGGGTCATGTCCGGGGCTAGTGGGGGTGTAAGGAAAAGCTTCTTAGAAGTGCTGGAAAACACTTAGCTCAAGCACCGAGTGTGTGTGGCCTTATGGCCCGGCGACCTGCACGGACCCAATCTGTGTGTGTGTGTGTGGGTGTCTGTGTGTGCAATCTCCTTAAACTGCTCACTGTGTGTGTGTGCGTGCGTGCGCGTGTGTGTGTGTGGTTCAAACACTTCTTGTTTATGTGTCCTGATATATCTAAAAGCTGGAAGGCGTTCTAGACTGATCAGCAGACAGATTCTACATTAATGTGCAAATTTAGTACAGCAATTTTCACAACGCGCATCTTCCCCACATGTCCTCCAAAAATGTCTGCAAGGTGCAACAGCTGCCTGGCCTAGAGGAGCTGTAAGAAGTTATCATCACCCCTGCCATGCCAATCCGTGTGTGTGTGTGTGTGTGTGTGTGTGTGTGTGTGTGTGTGTGTGTGTGTGTGTGTATATAATGTCATTAGCAGCGGTCTGTAGAGTCAATATCCAAAGCCAGCGTGTAATCCTGTGCTGCTGACCTGACCGGCTCACCCTTTAATGAGCTTAACCAGCCGCATGTTAACGATCT